>NW_010177267.1:215-9552 GCF_000695765.1 Mesitornis unicolor
TCCCGGTCCCCGCGGCGGGGAGCAGAAGAAGAAGAAGAAGAAAAAGAGGAGAACGGCGGCTAATGCGGAAGATGGTGCGTTACGTTAACAAATACAGTCTGTCTCCCGAGCTGAGTTATTGTTGGACACCCCAGGAAGCGCTGACTTTCTTTTTCTGCCCTATCGGAGAGGATCTGTAGGCTGGAGGGTGTGAGGAGCACCGTGTATTGGTTTGGTGGGCATCTTAAAGCTCTGGAGGTGTGCAGTATTGCCCGTTTTATTCCAACTGTAACATTTGAACTCTGATAGTTACTAAACCAGTAGCAACCAATTTAATTGCTGCGTAGGGTTCTGCTTTGTAAGATTAAGATTGAGTATTTAGCTTCTTTATTGTGCAAATAGATATACTGCCTTCTGCAGTGGAGCTTTGACAAATGTGTGCTTTCTGTGCTTGAATGTGCAGCCAATACGTCTTTTTAGCAGTGCATCCAGCCTTTGGCAACATCTACTTTATTGCAAAACTAAAGTATACTGGAAAACTACCCCCAAAAAATTGCATCCCAGAAATATTGCTAGATTTGTATGTGTTTTTATACATACGTATGTATAGATACACATATACACATATATATTTGAAGTTTCTATCCCTCATAGATTTGATCTGTGTGACACTTTGCATGGTCACACAGCTAAAGAGGTTCTTGCATGCTCTGAGGCTTTGTGTTAAAAGCCTCACGGCCTAGGTTTTTAATCGCTTAAAAGCTTTGTGTTTGTGTTAAAACAAAGAGATTACATTTCACATGTTCTGAGCACAAACTGTGTTAGAAACTTAATGCATTACTAGTAGGAGAGAGTCTTATAACTCCTTTAAGGATAATGTATCTTGTTTCCACAGCAAATGAGTGTTAATATACATTAAGCTTCATTGGTTTACTATACAAAGTGGGTTGCGTGGAGGGAACTTCTAAATTTCTTTCTCTCTTCATCAGAATGTTCCACAGAAACCTTGCCTCCCCTTCTCCTGGCCCCATTCCATCCCATGAAAAAAGCACAACATTTGTAAGAGGTTTACGGACTTAAGAAATTCACTTTGTGGAAAAACTTTTAATGATGAACGTGACCTTCGTATCTCTAACTGATACTCTCTGTTCTGTACAATAACACTCTAGATACAGAAACTAAGAAATTGAAAACTGAAGAAGATGAACCTGTGGAGGTAAAGCATGAAGATAAGCAGGATTCTGGAGAGAAAGAAGTGGAAGAGGAGGAGGAAGGGGAGGATGAAGTGCCGAGTTTGCCACTAGGTGTAACAGGTATCTTCTGTCCTTTATCATATGTGTGCAAAAATCCACAGTCTAACATTTTCTTCCAGAACAAGTACAGTTTTCAAATTAGCTTTATAAGGCAGGTGTTTTAATATAGCTGACATGACCCTGGCAGCTGTACGGCTGTTACTCAGCTACTGTTCTCTGAAATTTGCATTATACACTCATTCCTATTAGTCTTAAAATTACTAGCGAAAATCTGTTTGAAGACCTATATACACACATGCTTAACTGTAGAGAAAGAGTCAATGAAGAGCAAGGTGAAGGTGTATGACTAGTAAATTTGGCAGGAGCAGCAGTGCATTCATGTTCATTTTTAACACTCTCTAGTATTCCTAGGAACACACTAATACGGAGGATTTTGTCAGTGTCTTCAGATTTTACAGTAGAAAAAAGTAAATCTCTTGGGTTTTTTTCACCTAGGTCATTTTTAACTCTGTAATCTCCGAGGATAGATGGAACTGAAGAAATAAGTTTGATTTGTTTGTTTGTTTCCCCCTCCCTCACTTCAGGTGCTTTTGAAGACAATTCTTTTACTTCCCTGGCTGGCATTGTCAGTGAGAATACATTGAAAGGCATAAATGACATGGGTTTTACGCACATGACTGAAATTCAGCATAAAAGTATTAAGCCTCTTCTGGAAGGCAGGTAGGAAATATGCATTTTAATCACTATATTGACCCCATATGTTGTGCAAATTTTTCTAGCAGGCTAAATAGATGTAATGTGACTTTCTGCAGCTAAACTGTTTGCGTTTTTGTAATATCTTCTCAAATGTTTTAAATGTTTATAGACATTAACACAAGTTCATGTTATATGTGTTGTGCGTGAACAGATACTTGGGGTAAGCTCATGGAAACTGCATTTAGCTTAGAAACAGGGAAGTCTGTTTTCACTAGTCTTGTCACTGCGTCTCAAAGAGTCTCTAGTGACATGGTGACCAAGTGCTGTGAACCACATCTGCCACCAGGCTCTTAATCCCAACTGTGCTGGTTTCCTTTGAGCCATGTTACATTTTTACATTGACAACGTTGTTCAAAATAGTATTGTTCTTTTCTCTGTAGGATCAACTAAATATTTCTCTTTCTAACTTTGTTGCACACAGGGATATTTTAGCAGCTGCAAAAACAGGCAGTGGCAAAACACTTGCGTTTCTTATTCCTGCAGTAGAGCTCATCTACAAGTTAAAATTCATGCCTAGAAATGGTAAGGCTCTTCATTTCACACTTGAATTTTACTGTGGCACAGCCATTTAGGGACGTGGCTAGGAGGGAGATTGGATGAGCTGTTGTAACTTATTCTTGTATGATTTATGGATTTTTTTTTTAGGAACGGGTGTTATTATTCTTTCTCCTACTCGAGAGCTTGCTATGCAAACCTACGGAGTTCTTAAAGAACTGATGAACCATCATGTTCACACCTATGGTCTGATAATGGGGGGCAGTAACAGATCAGCAGAAGCACAGAAACTTGGAAATGGAATCAACATCATTGTAGCAACACCAGGAAGACTTCTGGATCACATGCAGGTAGATAAAACACTGCTGTCTAATCTGTGGTGTTAAAACATAATAAAAGTGCTGTCCCTGCCTGATTCTGTATTTATTAATCTTCTAGAACACTCCAGGTTTCATGTACAAGAACTTGCAGTGTTTAGTAATTGATGAGGCAGATCGTATCTTGGAGGTTGGCTTTGAAGAAGAAATGAAACAGATCATAAAACTTCTACCAAGTAAGAAAAGAAATGTCTTGTCTTTCCTGGAAATCACTTGACTAACATTATGTCTTCTTTATGACTCAATTATTATAAGAGAAGTCATTAATTTTTATAGTTCTGTAAATGCACTTCAGAGTGATTCAGTCTTACTCTGTCCTTTTGTTCGGGTAGCTAGTATATATTACTTCATTTAACATAATTTATCTGAAGGACAGAGTCTTCATAGGCACTTTAGGAGTATAATTCTGTTCCTGTAAGATCCCTTTAGTTTAACATCTGTGTTCTCTCATTCATCTTACCCTGCCCATTTATTTTGTACAATTAATTTTTTTCTAAGTCTTAAATATAAGGAAGACGGTCTTCTGGCCTGCAGTTTGAATTTTCTTTATATTTTCAAGGACGGTGTCCTACAGAAGTTTGAGTATTTACCTTAAAAATTTCTTTTTCTAATTTTTCATTTAGTTATTCCTTGTAATTAAAGTATAAAACAAATTCTCAGAGTCAACAAGGTTCTCCCTTTAACTTCCAAAATACAGGGAAAGAAACATGGAAATAGTATATAAAAAATCAGTGATAAGTATTTTGATAACTAAACATCTTAAATACTTAAAATACAGATTTGCATGTTTAAAATTAGGTAACTAATCAATAACATCCTGTGAAGAATCTTAATGACCAATTCTAAAAGCAGAAAGGAAAGGAAGATCAGGAATATTACAGACAAAGTAAATTTTACTTTACGGGAGTTAAACTTGTTTACATTATATTATGAAATTATATTTTAAAACAGGTACTTGAAAATAGCATCTCAAAAGTGGTGGCATTGATTGTTCAACAAGAACAATTGCTACTGTTCCTGTGGTTGTGAAATGGAACAGGTTAAGTTTGCATTTTCCATGTGTAAGAAGGAATTGTTCCAGAGTTAGGACAGGTACTTGAGGTGAGGGGTGACAGGCAGGTGGGAGACTTCCTGCACCCGCTCTAAGACCATTGGAGTCACGTGGATGTACACCCACCTCACCAAACAGCATGCACAAATGTATGTTCTAAACTGAATTTGCAAGGCAAACAGTAACAATGCACTTTAGTTTTGGTAAGTTTTTTTCTTGCACAATCTCTAGCATGATTATGTAATTTTTTTAAAAAACAAAAGCATTTTAATATTCATGGGAATAAAATCAATTTATAGTTAGAATTACAAGGTCAGTCTGTATTGAAATCATTGTTTTAAGTCTAAATTGGAGTGCAACTCCAACTGGGCAGCCTAAGTAAACATCTTGTACAATCCATAATACAACTACATCTGTCTGTTTTCCATTAGCAGTATGTTTGAATTAGAATTTAATTGAAAAAAGGCGAAGACTTGCTCAGGGAAGTTTGCAGCTTGCGATTTTATGGACTTGTTGAATTCTCATTTAAAAAAATGAGGCTGTCTTTCAAAATAAGTATCTTTTCAGAGCGCAGACAGACAATGCTTTTTTCTGCTACACAAACCAGAAAGGTGGAGGATCTGGCAAAGATCTCCCTGAAGAAAGAGCCACTGTATGTTGGGGTTGATGATAACAAGGAGACAGCAACAGTAGATGGTCTTGAACAGGTAAAACAAAGGTTATTAAAAGGGGTCTGATCTGTGAATATACCAAGTCCTATGTGTTTTTAACTGGGTGGTACAAGTGCTGTTCTAAAGGATGTTTACCATCCCAAGGGGCGTTATTCAGTCAACTATAGTAAGTTACATGGATCTAGTCGATGTTTGCCGGACAGATGATACAAAACCTCATGAAATAGTAATATACTTACACCTGTCTGCTCCTATCTGTATTACATACCTAAGCTCCAGTTGTCTTTCTAACTGTATTTTCCATGTTACTGACTATATATATATATATATATAATTTAGATATATTTCACTGTTCCTGCTTCAGATAACAGCTAAATGAAGTTGCACAGCAGTTTCTGCATTTGTGCAGTTGGCGTGATGAGTGTTGTTTCAAAATTACAAATAGCTATGTGTTACCTTAAAAGATTAAACCAGTAGCAAGATTTCTGTCAAATAAAATTATTGAAAACATAAAACATGTTAAGAACCCTACACAGTTTTTCCATGCCTAATGTCAGCAATTCAGACTTAAAATTAATTTTTATTGTATAAACTAATTACTTTTCACTGAACTTAATTTATTCTCAAAACTAATGTAAAAATTACTTATATTTCAAGTTAGTACAGTAAGTTTCTTGCCAAGTTCATCATCATTAGGAGTTTCATATACCAAGGTCAGGAAAAGACAATAAAACAAATAGTTTGCCCCACTATAGCTGGAAAAATAAACTATGTAGCGTTATTTGTTTCACAACATAACAGCTCCCTGATTTAGCTGTATTGCTGAAACAAAAGTTTGTTCCATACTGCTGTATTTAACAATATTTAATTTTTTTCCAGGGGTATGTAGTGTGTCCGTCTGAAAAAAGGTTCCTTTTGCTCTTCACATTCCTAAAGAAAAACCGGAAGAAGAAACTAATGGTATTTTTTTCATCTTGTATGTCAGTGAAGTACCACTATGAACTACTCAACTATATTGATCTGCCTGTTTTGGCCATTCATGTAAGTATTTTATTCATTGGTTAATTAATATGATGGTACCCGTAAGTTGCTACTGACCTTACGTTTGCCTTGTTGATTTCAGTCCCATTTCTAGTAAACAGACACCCTGCTCTCAAAACTGATGATGAACTTGATCAGTCTGTAGAGGAAGGAGATAAAGCAAAGGCTGTATAATAACAGCACTTCAACATTATTCATCTTGCTGTTTTCCAAAGCAGGGTTGAATATTGATACTTATTTTCTGTGTGTAGAAAGTTTTCTGTTTTCTTCCAATAAATGACATAAGTAAAATGGGAAATTAGATTTCAGCTTACAAGTTGGCAGATTTTTTTTTTTTTTTGGTTGATATTTCATCCTTAATGTGTTTCCTTTAAGGGCAAGCAGAAACAAACGAAACGTACTACAACATTTTTCCAGTTCTGTAATGCAGAATCTGGAATACTGTTATGCACCGACGTAGCTGCCAGAGGATTGGATATTCCTGAAGTTGACTGGATTGTCCAGTATGACCCTCCAGATGACCCAAAAGTAAGTTAAGAAAAAAATCTTTGTAGCAACAAATCAGATCTAGCTACAAACATAGTTGTGGAGAAAAGCTGAAACTCCTGTTTGACAGAGGTCAAAATTCAGCCTTCTTCATATCTAGCAGCTGATTTTTTCCATTTCCATCTCCTAGGAAGTGCTGCTAAACCCTTCATTACCTTTTTAAGAGTTGCTTTTTAACACATTTTTTTTTAGATTTTTAAATGAATTTAACAGTGCAGTCAGCTCAACAACAAAACATTTCTTTGCAGTATGTGTTTACATATGCATCCCCAAGTCTCCTGAATGGCTTTTCCTGTAGAAATTCTTTTATTTTAAAATTAGTATTCTTCTTGGAATTAATGTCCAGTGTAAACAAGCAGAACTCAAAAAAGTCAGAAATTTTGACAAATTTGCAGAGCAAATACACAAAAGCAAAGTTTAATTTTCAGTTGCAACAGACTGAGATTTTTTTACTTGGGGGAAAAAAAAGGTAAAATACTTTTAGGCAGGAGTTTCTTTCTCAGCTTAATTATGCTTTGCATCTTCAGCACTTAGTTTCCCTCATCCATGTACCAGTGCAAAGAAAGTCTTTAAAAATAATGAATGATGCATTGCACGATACTAATGTTCAATTTGGGCTTTTTTTGTGAAGCTGTTTGATTATTACATGTTTGAAAGACAGGCTGGACTTGCTGTTTCTTATTCTTTCCCAAAGGAATATATTCATCGTGTTGGTAGAACTGCCAGAGGCATAAATGGCAGAGGACATGCACTGCTCATTTTACGACCAGAAGAACTGGGATTTCTTCGTTACCTAAAACAAGCCAGGGTAAACTTACATCTAGATTTTTTTGTTCTTGCTGTTTTTACTGTGCAAGAGGTTTTTAAAGGTAAAAATTCTAATGATTAATCAAACACTTTATTTTTTTAAGCAAAAAAAACCAATCTGTGCTTAGAAAAACATTAAACTGAATATCTGACTTTAAATTTAGTCGGCAGTGCAAAGGTAAATACTGTGTGTAATCTGTTATCTTGCAGGTCTTTTTCTATTTGTGTTAGGTCTTACATGCATTCAGTATTTACACGGTATAAATAATTTAAAATTTTATTTTGTTTAAGGTACCACTAAGTGAATTTGAATTTTCTTGGTCAAAAATTTCAGACATCCAGTCTCAGGTATGAAATGAGTTTATGCTACAGCTGCTCTGAATATCTGCTTAATAATTTATATGGAGAATGTTTTATTCTATAACGACTCAAGTTTAGAAATGTGTATGCTGCTTTGGAAAAGTTCCTGTAGATGATTACTGTGCAGTAAATCTTCCTGCTGCATTGTCCCTCTATGACATTAAAGTGATAAAATGTTTTGAAACTTAAGATGCATTTTAATATCCAGTACTAAACTGGCATCAAAAAAAAAATTTCCTTGTAACAATTATTTTTTTTGCACAGTGATGTAAACCTGCTTTCAGCTTCTGAACAGAACGTTCTTGTCTAGCACAGCAAACAGGGTTTGGGTGGCTTTTACTGAATAGTTACGTGTGTTCAGATTAATTGTGAGTAACATAGGTCTTATAAAATTATTTACTCAGACTTCAGTGTGCAGAAGGAGATCCAGTACCAACGCTTTGAAATGCTAGTATATGCTCCAGATGTATTTTTAATTAGCTGTTGTTAATAAAGCCCAGCATCAGCTAAACTTGTGTTGTGCTCCAGTGCTATGAAAATAGCCATGGAGCAGGAAGGTGAATGGAATGGCACAGATAGTTGTGGAGATGTGAATTTCCACTGTTCTTTAGTTCTGTGAATCGTTCTTTTGATAAGAGCTCTATAAAGCTTCTTTGCAGTAACTAAAATTTGAAATAGCAAGTAAAAAAAAGGTAGAAAAGTATAAAAGCAGTGAAGCCAGTCCTTGCAGAAAGAGGTTCCTAGTTAATAATAATTAGGAAGTAATGACGTCTAATGTAATTTATTTTTAGGGTACTGAATTGATGTACGTTAAGCATACAATTAATGAATTGATGTACGTTAAGCATACAATTAATGAATTGCTGTATGTTAAGCATCAAATAAGATGGATCTAAAGAGTATGAGAACAGCACACAACGTCTCAGTCCACACTAGTGCACCTGCATTTTTGTCTTAGTCTTACCTATTATGATGTAAATCAATTGTGGAATAAGCAATATTAATTCCATGTATGGAATGAGATGGAAGGGTACAGTTTAGAAGTCGGACTTAAAAGTATACTGTCATTGCCCATTAATTCTTAATACACATTTTCACAGTGTAACTGCAGTTGTACGCTCCTTGATTAACTTACTTGGGACCACCCAATTTAATATATCTGTAAATTTTCATATTGCTGAGGCTTTGTACTGTAATTCGGCTTCAGGCTTTTTTGTCCCTCTGTTTGTTTCTAAAAGCACTCTGATACATGTATGTGCACTCTGCCGTCTCAGGGCAATTTTGCTGAAGTGAATAGTGAATGTCATTGCAACTCACACAGTAAATAATTTGCTTGAATGTAATTTATACACTTGTTAAAGCTATAACTAGATATGTCTTTTTGTTGGTTTGTTTGGTTTTTTTTTTCCCCTCATCAGCTGGAGAAACTGATTGAGAAGAACTACTTCCTTCACAAGTCAGCCCAGGAAGCATACAAAGCTTACATTAGAGCTTATGACTCCCACTCTCTGAAGCAGATCTATGATGTCAATAACTTGGATCTTCCCAGAGTCTGCCTTTCATTTGGTTTTAAAGTTCCTCCATTTGTTGACCTCAGTATCCTTTTACTGCAGCATTTCAAAGCTGCAATTCTCCTTTATAAATGGAGATGTTTCTAATGTTTAAAAGTTAAATGCAACTTACTGAAGTTCCTGTGCTACTTCAAATTCTGATTAATTTTTTTTTTGCTGTTAATCACAAAAATGCATCATGCTCCAACAACAGCTTATCAAAGAAAAGGGTAGCAGATACTGGAGTGCATACGTGTTCTAGAGCACTGTTGTCTCCCATGCAAAATTATTTTCATTGAAAGGTACATGCTTAATTTTAAAAATCATGGAATATTGAAAAAGGGGGCAAGAGAATGAAATTGACTGTATCTAGATTACTGTTAAACCTGCCAGTGGATGGAATTTGAAGCAGTAGTACTTTGCTTTGCTGGGTCAAAAACTGGCTGGATGG
>NW_010177268.1:0-2714 GCF_000695765.1 Mesitornis unicolor
TATGATACTGCTTACCATCATTTCTCTAGTTGTATATTACAGATCAGCATCTACATCACGGACCATGAACATGGACCACATCAGATACACCGACTGCAAACTCCAGATGCACGACACATCATTATACTGTGCCCAACTTCATCCATCCATCACACCATATAGAGGCATAGTCCTACCAACTAAGTAACTTCCACACCACTTCGCCTAACCTGAAAGTCTGTCATGACAGACGGAACTCACTGTTTCTGAGCTCAATGAACTCTTCAGAGACATGACCCACAGACTAAGGGAATGATATCTGTGTATATATGTATATACGTATATATTTAAACCAAAAAGTAATACTAACTTGGATGTGACATAAATGGTATAGAATATGATGTGGAATACTGTCGTGGTTTAGCAGGACAGAATTCTAGATTCAGTTTTCTGTTGAGGAAAACTGCATTTTTTTACGGACTACAACATTCTATTTCATGGGAACAAAGTGATAAAACCTTGTTATAGGTTTCAGCTTATTTTGGTATGCAGGTTGCCATAGTGCTCAAGGTCTTCAAGGTCTTGAGATAAACAGATGTAGAGGCTGGGGGAGTTGAAACCTAGGGGAGTCGACCATAGGCTGACTCCAGGCTGACCAATTAATACTATTCATACCATCAACATCACATTCCCTATAAATTGTGGAGTTTGCTGGAGATGGCCTTTCTTGCCTTCTCTTCCTCTCCCTCCTGCTCCCTCTTCCGTGGCTGACATATTGAGAGGAACTTGTTTACTGTCCTAATCCTGAGGTTTATTCCCCCACAATATAGCCTAACTCTCTATATTTTATATTATAACTGTTATTATTTTATTATTGTATTAAATATATTTTTATTTCAACCTATGAATCTCCTTTCTTTTTCCCAACCCACCTTCCCACGTGGGGAGGAAGCACATAACAAAGAGAATCAAATAACACGTAACTCCTTAGCTGGTATATGGTGTATTGTCCTGACTAAAATTTTAAAATAAATTCATATGAAACCTAGAACTCATTTAAAGTAGTCTCAAAAAATATACATTCTTGGCTAATTGACTTTGTGAGAACATTCAAGGAGGACAGGCAAAACCCATGATGAATTACTGAGTGATGTGTCACAGTATGGTCTGACTTGACAAAAGATGCTAAATTATTCTATCCTCCTCTAGAAAATGAGACATTTTTCCTTTATGAGACATTTTCCCTTTATGACATATCAAGTTTATTATTTTGTTTTCTCTCCATTAATATCAAATTGCCTTATCTACATCATGTTCACACTCAGCTCAAGATGAGAGAAATATTTAAAGAAACTGGGTAAGCGTACAGATGCAAGTCTTTCTGTTTGTGTGACAGTACTTAGGTTTACATTTAATATTCTGGGTTCTACATGTATCTGCTAAGTCCTTTCTACCTTGTATTATTTTCTATCAGTCCTCCTAGACTGTGTATCTATATTCTGTTCTAGACATTTTAATCCTGCCAGGGTGTTATTTGATTCTCTTTGCTATGGGACATACATATGGGACATACATACTGGACATACAGGTAACTAAAGGAAGAAAACATCAACCCTAATATCAAAGACCATTCTCCATATTTCACAGCACAGGACTCATCTAAACTTATCTTTGAATTTTTAATGTTTGTATTGTCCTTGAAAGGAGCATTTTTAATACAATTAATCAGTTTAATACACAGTTAATCACTCTGATGTACAGAAAAGGCACTGAACTTATCTGCATGGAAATTCCTATGCAATTCAGATACCACTATACTATTAAGAGAATGAAATACTTTGTATATATACACAAAAACCCACTCACACACTTGCACACACATATATACAATGCATTCTCAGCATGGGTAAAGGATTCTGTTAATGAGTATCAGTTCTTTTTTATCTTTTCACAGCCTGACAAACTTTTATGTGCTTCCTGACAATGGAGTAAGGGAATGGCCTTTGTTATGAAGCTTAAATGCCTTAAGGAGAGGAGGGATCACTTACTCATACACACATATGCTATATATCTATTCCCTTGAGCAGACCATCCACTGAGAAAAACTCTGTGGCAATATAAGGGTTTATGTTTTGTATGACAACTATGAGGTCTTAATGTAGTAAACATAAATACCCTCAGTGGGCAAGGAATGATTGCATAGTATCTCGTATCCCAAAATACCTTTTATAATTTTATGAGCAAAATAGCATACATAAATCTGGTTTGTGTCAAAATTGTATTAACAAAACAACTGCAATGGTCTTTTCTGCCCTAAAATATTATTCTATAACAACATCTTGGCTGCATAACTAGCTCTGTATGAAAATATATTGCAAAAAAGGTTTAGGAGGTGTAAACATTCAAGTAATAATCTGTATCATTCTCAGAGGAAAATATCTTTCCCAGTCTCATTCTTCTATTCCACAGAAGTGTGGCAAACTACAGAACATAAAATTCTAAATCTTTCTGTGAGTATCAATTATGCTGTACATAAGTCCCTGACCAGTATTTAAAAGACAAAGAACTGAAAACAATATTCCACTTGTTGACAGCACGAAACCTAGCCAATACAGCTTTAGAAAGATCATCATTTTTATAAGCTGTAAATACTTTTCCCACAGATGTAGCTCGTTCAGGAAATTGTCCCAGCTACAGTGGTCTGTTATATTGGTCGATATCTTGGGCGGGCGGGG
>NW_010177268.1:2763-13065 GCF_000695765.1 Mesitornis unicolor
GCACATAATACTGCTAGATGGTGGTCACTTGCAAGTCATTATACTTACCAGCATTTTATTTTTACAGTCTGACAAAGATGTTTTCAGTGCTATCCTTATTACAGCCTTACAGTACCTGAAGGGGTCCTACAGGAAAGCTGAGGAGGGACTCTCTACCAGGGCAGGTAGCAATGGGATGAGAGGTAATGGTTTTAAACTGGAAGAGGGTAGATTTAGACTAGATATCAGGAAGAAATTCTTTTCTGTGAGAGTGGTGAGACACTGGCACAGGTTACCCAGGGAAGCTGTGGATGCCCCCTCCCTGGAAGTGTTCAAGGCCAGGTTGGACAGGGCTTTGGGCAACCTGGTCTGGTGGGAGGTGTCCCTGCCCATAGCAGAGGGGTTGGACCAGATGATCTCTGAGGTCCCTTCCAACCTTAACCATTCTATGATTCTATGATTCTATGATTCTATGAAAGGAGAAACACATAAACAACAATAAAAACATCAAAAGTAAATGTCCAGATGTGTGGTGCTAGAGAAATTACACCCCTGTCAAGGGGTTCAAAGAAAACTTTTAAAGAGTTCCCACTATATGAGTAAGAGCTAAGCTCTCAGAATGAGACACTAATACGCCTCATGCACACTTTCTGCAAAATAGTTACATACTCCTGAAAGTTGTCTGGCCTCAGAGTCAGATGATTTTGTCCAGCTATGCAAAGAAATAGAAAAGTCTTCAAAGGAAGAAATACATAGTTTTCTGATATAATTCTAAATTTCAAATGAGCTTCTACACAACTTCCTATGATCAATACAAATAAGCTAAGATACTCAAGAATATAAAATAGAGTCCCAGTCACTAAACAAAGAAATCTCATACACAGAGACATTTATATCAAAAGTTGGATAAATCTGCCTCAGGAAATTCAGCACCTCATGTAGACAGACAAAGGTGTTGGCTCCCAATATTCCTCCTGCAGCAGGTGGAATTCTTTCATCTTGGAATAAATGACACTTGCCTAAATCCTCTGATTATTGTTTAATGATTTGTAGAAGCAGAATGAATACTACCAATTCTGTGTAGGTCTTCTCTACAAGAGGAATAGGAATAGGAGCTCCTGGCAAAACTCAAACAACAAAGAAAACAAGCAGAAGGTAGATGCAGGGGCAGATAACATGGGAAGAATACAAAAACACCGTCCAAGCATCCAGGGATGAGGTTAGGAAAGCCAAAGCCCAGATGGAATTGATTCTGTCCAGGGATGTTAAAAACAACAAAAGGAGAGGGGAGAGTGGAGAGGGGAGAGGGAGAGGGTAGAGGGAGAGGAGAGATAATCTTGGCCAACTGTGTGACCACTTCTGCGCGGACCAAAAGTTAAAGCATATTATGAAGGGCATTGTCCAAACACCTCTTAAACACTGATAGGTTTGGAGCACTGACCTTCTTTCTAGGAAGCCTATTCCAATGTTTGACCACCCTCTCTGAGAAGAAATGTTTCCGAATGTTTGACACAACTTTGAACTATTCCCATGCATCTTGTCATCGGATGTCAAGACTGCCTTTTAAATTGTGGGGCCCAGAAATGCATACTGTTCTCAAGGTGAATCTGCACCAACGCCAAATATAGTGGGATAATTACCTCTTGTGACTAACTGAAGAAAACTGAGAGGCAGAGATGCGCATGCCTCTCAATTTTCTTTAGCCACCATTCTGAATTTATCCAACTTGCTTTACATATTTACATATACTGCTTTTCTGAGTATCAGACATTGAAGGAAGACAGAATGACAAATTATATACGGAAAACTGCAGTTGTAACCAAACACATTCTCCTTCTGCTTTGTATGCACATTTCACTGTGGTTGACCTCTAATGCCAGAGTCACACTCAGATAACAGAATGAAGAGCAATAAGGTGATTATTTTGCCAAACATTTCTTTAAAATCCTTCTGTGCTTAAAAGACAGTTGAAAGTATGCACAGAGTTACAGTTGATCCTTCTGCAATGTCCACATTAGAGGTAGTCCACAGTTATTCCAGTTCATGCAGGCTCTATTGAAATCCAGCAGAACTTACTGCTTTGTAGCATATTAACACAGTAAAAATAAAAATAAATAGGCCTTGGCAGAAACTGCTGCTTCTCTGAACCTTTTATTTATGGAAACATGTGAGACAGGAAATTTCCACTTTTTGATGTACAGCTCAGAACCTCTACTTAAAAGTCCCATCTAAAGATTTACTGTGGTAACCAGGAAGAAATCTCCATGTTTCCTCTACAATAATTACACCTGCCTGCTTCTGAGATGTAGCTAGACATACGTCATCACATAAATTCAGGGCACCTTGCATGCTAATGTGAACCAAAAATCCTTGGTGTAGGGTCCCACTGTCCTCAGTCCTACAGAACTACTGAAATCTATCTTCAAAAAGATAAGCCATCAGCTATGAAGTCCAGATCTGCTTCTAATCCGACCAAGTCTAGGGCTGATCTTTGAGGGTTCACCAGGAGCCCAATTTGCAGAATATTTGGAAGAAACTCTACCATAGGCTGACATTGAGGTACACCTCAATACCTAGCTAAGAAAAACTTCCATTCTTTGTCTTAGGCTTGCTGCCAACACAATGATCTTGCCAACAGCTCTTCGTGCTCTTGAGTATCCAGAAAGAAATATCACGGAGTGATAGTAGTCCTCAGATGAACCAAGACTAAAGCTATCACATATTATCAACCGGGAAAGAGCTGTGTTCTTCTGAAAAAGAAATCTAGACATGGACTAGAAGGAAATGAGAAATATGTGGCTACTAGACAAGAATTTTGTTTGGAACAGTAGAAGGCAAGCTCAATCTCAAATCAAAGGTAGTTAAGAGCATATATAAAAACCCTTTTTGTCATGTCTTCAGAGCACACATGTATTTGCTTTGTTAGTGAGAGAAAAGCCTGATGCACTCAAAACTGAATCGCCACTATGCGAAAGATCTGGCTCTTTTAAGAAAGTTTTCTTTTTGTGCCATAAAGTAACTATGAGGAAGCTATGCAGAAGTTAGTGGAAGTGGTTGGTTTTGGTTTGGGGTTTTTTTTAAGTCTTATTACACACATATTACATGAAAAGAAAAAAACAAACCTGACATCCCGAAGTAGCACCAAGACATAATCCTGTTTAAAAAGCAAAAAATTTCCCTTAGATGCTTCCCAAATGCTGTTAGCATTACAAGAACTTTGATGTATGAATGATGACAGTAGTTTCACCTGGTTAGTACTGGATAAACATTCTATCTCATAAGTGCAGACATAAAGAGCTGGACACCTGCAGCCAAACCAGCTTGGTCACTGCTTTATTACCAAATCAAAAGCATTGTGGAATAAATGGAGAATTGAAAGGGTTAACACCACAGACTGTAGTTTGTCATTTTATCCTAACTTGCCCTGAAGTAACTAATATCCCAATATTAAAAAAAAAATTAAAAGAACAAAACAAAACAAACAAAACAAAACAAAAAAAACCCAACCAAAAATCTTCTTGTGGTTGTCATCTCATTCATAAAATTTAAATTGCAAAAGTCTACAAAGGACAGCTGAAAATCATTACAAGTTCCATAGTGCCATTTTATCTCAATGCATTTTTAAAATTTAATAAAACATTGATCTCTTGTAGCACTTGTTAAAAGAAGCAACAGGAAGACACTTCAGTACACAGCTGATGATTCCAACAATGAGTTTTAGAATATGCAGTCATACATTCAGAAAAACATTTTTTAAATTATGTATTATTTAAGGGACAAAACATACTAAGACTGTTTTCACAAAATGCATAACAAATAGTATCAGAGCAATGTCATCACAATGATAATCGCTGCATCCATGTTTAATTAATATAATTTAAAAGATACATTTTCCTATCTAATATTCAACAACATAGGATCAGTTCATCTGGAGAGCTTTCCTGGCTGAATTTCATGTCTTCTTTACTGTTAAACTAAAAGCTGTTTTGAAAATATCCACTAACTAATACAGTTAAATATGAATGCAGTACTTACTTTTCCAATACTTGACATTTATCACATGTGATGTTTACTGTGTGACAAATAACTGTGAACTAGATTTGCAACCAGTTAGGATTCACTTAGGCACTGAGTCCCCAGAATTCATGCAAAGTTCCTCAGTTTTCAGTGGAGTCCCACAAAGATCTGGTGCTGGAAAAAACAAGAGCTGGAAGAACTTCAAGAGTTGGTAGTAAAACCTACCATGTACTATAAGACTGTATTATCAACCACAGACATGCAAGCCTTCTGCTTTCCAACATACACAACTCAAGGCACAACCCAGCAACCATTTACAATTAAGAGTAACAGTTTCTGAATTAGCATAGATTGGGACAACATCACAGAAGCTAATATATTTTGGAATTACTTTGGCATTGTCAGACTGTAGAAAGAAAAATGGAAGCAGAGTATCTGATTTCCTTAGATACTACAATTAGCATTTTCAGTCACCCGTGCTAAAAGAAATACTAAATTCACTGAGCTGCTACTATCTATTTCATTTAATGATTCTCCCCAATTTTGACTAAGGTTTCTTTAGAGTTGTCCATTTTTTACTGCTAGGGAAGACAGTGTCTTTTGTTTTACACTGTAGTTTAGTACATACTCAAAAGGATGACTAGAACAGAAACTTTTATAACAATTAAGTCAGCCTCCGGTTGCACTGTCTTTCAATTACTCTAACTTTAGATTTTCAAATGTGATCATTTTTCTTTTGTTTGTCAAAACTACACAAGCCTAGAGACTGATTTTGGTTGCAAAAGTAAGAATTCTGTATTTTTTCAAAACAAGCAATAATGTCATCTGACAGCGAGATACTGGAATTCAGACCAGAAAACACACAGCTTAAATGGGTTTCCAACTAATATGCAGCCTTCATTCACTCTGTAGAAAGACACCAAAGAATGGGTCTAAAATGTGGTACTGGCAATATAAACAAGCACTACAAAAAGGTTTTTGTCATGACTGTTATGGTAAAACATTACACACTCTTAAGTAAAATTTGGTATTGTAATTCTTTAAGGAATCTTTTAAGGAAAAAGAATATGTCAAAACTGGTTCTTCCATACACAGCTTTTCCAACGGATCAAAGTTACCAGGTAGCTTTAATCAAAATTATTCAGAGATTTTAAGATAGTAAGTGTTAGATATACAAAATGATCCATGGTTCGCAAAACCAGTGAAATGTGTGTTAAAGTCTGCTTTGTGCAAGAAAGTGAAAGAAATTAGGCACCAATGCACACAGATTATTACATTTTCATACAACTTCATTGAAGTCACAAGCAGACCAACATGGACAAATAAACATATCCTAAAATATTGACTGCAACTACATAATAAGATTAATAGGAGTTTCAGTTGTATCAGCCTCTAAAACTAAATGTTTCTAACTATATTTCAGAAATCCTTCTTCCATGTCTCAGTCTAATGCAATCTAAACAGACAATCTGATTCTGTCACATACTCATTATGCAACTGGCTGAGTTAGCATCTCTGAGATAAGCTACCAATAGTTAGAAGATCCACAACAGGAGATACTCTGATGAGTTTATTTTCAAAACAGTGAGCAATACATAGATACAGGTGATGGAGGGGAACAATAAAAATAAATTCAGCAGGGAGAAGAGTATTATTTTTTAACTGTATAAGTTACAGGATGAAGTTTGAAGAATAGTGCGGTTGGGAAGAATAAGAAGAACATCAGACAAGGGAAGAATTCTGAGTGTGAAAAAGTGCATGTGTGAAAGTGAATGGGAAGAAGTTGGATAAGTGTTAAAACACAAAACTGATTTTCAGTACGTAGATGTTAATAATCTTGGGAAGTTTATTTAAACTACTACTCAAGAAAACCTCTTCAGTTCAAAACAGTAGCTCGTCATGAAATATACAAGGACAATAGAAAGTTCTGGAGGTTGACAGAACATCACTGAATTTTATAGGACATCTTCATGCACCAAATTTAGAGAAGGGAAAGCAAGAAGAAAACACTGTTGCATTATGAGGCAGAAAGAAACAGAGGTATGAGCAGCAGCAGGACAAGCATCAGAAAAGCAACCATGACATCAGATACCTAAGGTTAATAAAAAGTGCACAAAGAACAACAGGAGAGCTCATAGCCCACAGCTAATCCAATGGCAACTTGAGTCAAAATAACAGCTTTGGGAAGGTACAAGTGCCACACAATTACTCAGGTGAATGTAAAAATATTTGGTGCGACTGTACTACCTACTGACATAGAAATCTCTGTCTCTTGTATTCTTTGAATCTGTGAATACGGAGACACATCTCAGGGTGTAAAAATGGGGTTTTTTTGGTGGTGGTTGTACATGTACACAGAATGAAGCTATTTAGAGCAAGCATGACACACAAATGATGAAGCATATGATAGCTCTATGAACCATTTAAAACTGTGGCTAAGCCATTCATAAGTTGCACTCCACTACAGGAGTAATATGTGACCAGTAGAGGGAAAAGAATTTATCAAGACAGGTGAATTCCAGGTATAAAATATGTGAAGAAAAGATAAAGTAAACTACATAGTGTACTTATTTTAGAGTAAGTGGCTTCTTCCTTGGCAGAACCTTTCAGGTAGGTTATGTGATAATGGTGTCTTTCAACCATACCTCTGCTTCTTTGAGAGGTGCGCTGTACTGCTGCTCTTTGCAGCATGCTTGACATTCATTTATGTAATTCACTCCTCAACATGCTTTTTATATATGAAAAGAAATGAAACAATCAGCAAGTTCCAAGACTACATATGAAGAAAAATGCATCAATAACAGAGTAAAACAACTTGGGAGAAGGACTGATACAAAAAAATTGTTAGACACTTACAGTATTTCTGGAGACAGCAGATCAATATAGTGATTCTGGTAACATAAGTGAATAACCTGTTTTGTTCCTATCCATTACCTCCTTATCACTCTGCCTCAATGGATTACCAATCTAATTATGCAGTTGGGCTTACAGTCCTCCCCCACCTCTCTTCACTTCTTTTTCCTTTTTATCATCTTTTGTTGCTAATGTACTAGTGACAGGGAACAGAAGAGAAAATTCAGCTTAGATTTGATAGGCAGAAAATACTGTCAAATATGGAATTTTGAAACCAGACACTTATCAAACCCCATCAGATCATAAAGCAAGAAAAGTTAAGCTGCTTCAACAAGAGCTTTTTCCATGGGAGTCATAAAGAGACTGCAGAGATACAGACATAAACCAGAATGATACAGCAGTAGGGGCAGCAGTGCTACTAGCACGACTCCAACTGGAACACCAGGATACTAGCACTGGACTTGAAAAGCTGCAGAACAGATTCATTCAGTTCTTACTGAAATCATGCATGATGTGCTGGCATCAGTCAGGTCAGCACAGCTGGTCTGCAGCTGGCAGACCCAGAAAGCACATAAGATCACATGCACTTGGCAGCACCTGATTTACATGTTAAAACATTGAATAAAAAGCACAGGCACAAGCAAAATAACTGCTGACAGTTCCTCTATGTTTTTACAGGTTTTGGAGACAGCTGCACGGGACTGAAATGTTGAAACACACAACTGATGTGCAACAGGTTCCAGGCCATATACATCTAGTTATGCATCTAGTGGGTGTCCTTTTTTTTTTGTGTACAGACTTCTTCCCTGCAAATAGTTTCTCACAGATAAAAGCATGTCAGTGGAAGAATCCTTTGCAGCTTAACTTTGCAGCCTTAACTTTGCATCCTTAATTGTAGAAGTTAATCTGAGCCAAAGAAAGTCAGCAATCCAGCAGTGTCAGCACAGACACAAGTCTCGAATGCCTCTTCCCCTATCTGAATATAAAGTAAGTAAAATCTTATTTTAAACAAGAATTTCTTGGAAATCTAGAGGGGCCTTATTCCAAACTAGAAAACGTAAAATAACACTGCATTAAAAGTATTTTGAGGGAAGAACCAATGTGCTCCAAATCCTTCAAATATATAAATCTACAAAATGTTCTAGGTGGCCTTGGAAACCTTCTTCTAACCCTTAAACCCCTCTACTGTCAGACTTTTTTCCAAGTATTTTCCAGCTTGTACTCAAAACCAGTCTTGGCAAAGCTAAACTTATTTGTACCTAGCAAACTTGGTATTTCATTTTTATGTTATTGGGTGCCTTCTAAGGAAGATGTTTATTTAAGAAACATTGATCTAGCTTAGAAGCAAAATATGCTGTGGCTGTATGATCCTTACACAATGGATTTAGCATCATGATCTCATGATAAGGTAATAGAAGGAATACTTAGAATTTTAATCACCACAAATATTTCTATTTATTTATTTGTAACCTTCCGCACAGTTGCATCTTTCTTGCAAGCTGTACCACAAATTCATGTGCAAAGTGAGAGGCTACATTGTAACTGTAATAATTGTGCAGCCAATGTGTTCCTACTCCCTCTTTCATGGGAATTTTTCCCTCCACTTTATTCCAGCAGCAAGTGAGTCTTAAAAGATGTTTAATGAGCTAAATCTGTATTCATTTCCAGAATTATAAACAATTTGTTTTATAAACTTCCAGATGCTCCATGTATTTTTTGGAAGTCTACTCAAAGCAACTCAAGAGACAATCTCAGTCCACAAAATACTCAGCAACTATTTTTTAAAACATCAGTTTGTTACATTATATGTATATGGCTGTACTGAAATGCACTTTTCTCAGCATGGGCTTTGTTCACTAAAATAAGCTAGATGGCTTGGCAACAACAGTCTAACTTCACCAATATTTACTACTACCTTCATTCTTGCATCAATCACAGATTTTACCAGCTGTAATTCTATATTCACCTAGAAGATACACATAAAAATAATGAATGGCTATTGATCTCTTAATATCTCTTTCAATATATGACACCAATGTAGGTTCAAATTAAGAAAGTAAAATGCATGGAAAAAATAAGTGTCAGATTCTACAGTAAAAGAAAGACGATATTTTCATTCTGAACAATATAAAAAATTGATTTATATATGAGCTAGAGTAGTTTTCAAATTTATTAATAAATAAATATTTCATAGACCTTCTTCATAGGAAGAAGAAAGAACAAACTTTCCAAGTAGTCAAGTGTTATCGTCTCTTGCAAGGGAATACTATCGCTACAAATCTCAACTTCTGTTAAGTATTAGAGAATTCCCAGTACTACAGCAGCAAGTGACATATTCTGATCTCTTTCCGCAAGTACTTAATAGAATTTTATCCCTTTTTTGGGAAGCAGAACACAAATTAAAAATGAATACAGTAACTCTCTAATCTATAAAACACTGTCTTTATAAATAAATTATACTACACTTTATTTGGTTTAGTCTTTTTTCAATATACTAAAAGAATCCTGCAGAGCTACAAAACAAACATGATGTATGGTATCTTAAGACAAATACTCAAATTATTAGATATTGAAATATAGTCATTTCTGTTTTTCTTATATTCAGTTTCCAATTTATACACTGAATAATCTCTTTCCACTTCAGCTGTACTTTGTAGATAAAACAATAAAGATTTCTGATCTTTTAATTAGTAGTCTTTAAAAAGATAATTTCCTCTTCTTATTTTATTAAAGAAGAAATGGAGTCATTGAAAGTATAAACAAGTTAACCTAACAAAGACAGGAACAGTAAAGCTTATAGTAGTACTCAACTCTGATATCATATTCACAGGACCATACAGTTTCTTAATTTTCTTTTTCAACAAATCTGTTATGCAAACAATTACATATTTTCTTCTTTCTCTTCACTATAAAGCTTACTCTGCTTGCAATACAAGATGATGTTAAAAACAAAATCTCAGTTCCTCAGGTACTTGCTATTTGGTGTGAAACTAATTGAAAACTTTAAGATTCAACTACTCTTTCATAACTTTTGAGTAGTAACACTTAACAAAAAGTGTGGCTCAGAACTGAACTACTGAATATCATACACAACATTGTTTCAGCTTGTTAATTTCTGTGTCTCAATCCACTGATCCCTCCCAAAAGTCTAGTATCCTGCTCTGTGTACCAAAAGGTCAAGACAAATACTGCAGGTGTTCAAGCTCTACCGCTTTGTAGAAACTCAGAAACACACTTATAAGTAATATAAAATTATTTTACGAAGTCTATCAAAGCCCCCAAACAACAAACATCCTATATACCCTGACCTTTCAAAGGTTATGAAATAATAATAAATTCAACAGCTTCCACATTGTCCCTTGTTTTGCATACAACAGAGAATTGCAAAGGTCACAATGCCTCCAAATCTTGACACAACTCATCTCCCTGCAACCTGTTGTTTTATAGCTTCCT
>NW_010177268.1:13096-16139 GCF_000695765.1 Mesitornis unicolor
GAAAGCACTAGGATTTATCTGCCAGAATGTTTGAATCTGTAATCAGATGATAACACAGACATAGGATGAATGGGTTAAACCAACAGCTGCAACTTCATTTACAACATAAATACAAATATAAATATCTAGACATAGTATCTAGCCCTACATACTATCAGTTTATTCTTTCTTTTGGAAAATGAGCAGGAGACTCTAGTCTGGCAAGATCTTCACTCCACTCTCACTTACCCACAATACCTGCATTTCTCAGGCATAGCTCCTAATAGTACCAGCTCTATTACACCTCAGCATTTCATCAAATGCATTAAAAAAAAATCAAAACAAAGCCATAAAAACCATTTAATCAGATTCTATACAGAGGTACACAGAGTATGGAAGGAGAAGAGATCATGGTCCATCTAATGTTGATTTGGCATTTCAAGAGGAATTTCTTGTGAGCCTTGAAAAAGAAGTGATCAAAAATCCACTGCATGGCAAAAACGTTGGTTCAAAACACAACAAATTATGGGATGCTGAAAGAACTACAACACGTTCTCTAACCAAATATACCAAGATAAGGTTGTCCAGGAACCTACAGAGGGCCTGGCAGGACTTGCAGTCAGTCAGGTGATATACGAGCAAATGCTTCACAAGAAATAGCAGCTGCATGAGTCTTTTGTCACATGTGTTCTTTTGAATTATGCCATTCTACATACCTGGATTAAAAAAAAAATATTAGATGACTCAGAGCTCCTGATCTTCTGGGCCCAGCTGTAAGTAGCTGCATAAGCCCCTGCCTTTCGTTACTGTTCTATGTCCTCTTTCTAAACATGGCGCGTTAGCATTTGCTGTTTTGCCTTCTAGGTATTCCTCTACTATACCTCCGCTGCTATAAATACCTCTGTGAGTATCTCAATCATGTTGCCAGAGAATGCATCCCAAAAGCAATCCATTGTTCAACAATGTATTATTTCCTATGTTCCTGTCACGTCAACAAAATAACTCTTTACATTACATTGAGAGGTTAAGTCAATTTCTAGATTGCTTTTTTATTAATTTTGTTTCAATGTTCCAATTTGACACAGAGAGCTTTATTAGGTGTTGGCAACATAAGAAAACTACCATTGGTCTGACATAGTGAGAATCTTTCCTTATAAGGCATGAAAAAAAGTCAGCTTTTCTTTTAGGGTATTTCTAGGCATGTGGATTAATAATTGGCTTATTTGGAGACTCCTTTTTTCATTATGTTCTAACAGTATAAAAATCTAGTTTTCACATTTTCATATGTTAAGTAATTCACATTAAAGACAAGAAGTGAGGACTTCAAATGTACAAATATTCACTCATAGATTGCTATATCATTTTATGTTTCTCTAGTGAATTCTTCATAAAGAAAATCAATACCAAATTCAATACCAACTTTAATCTTAATTGCAACTGCTAGTCTTTAAAAGACATTTTTTCTGTTTGCACTGAATCGGTTCCTGTTTCTGTCAGTTTGCCACTCAACAATCTCTCCATTTTGATGCAATTAGTTCAAAATTATTTCCAGTTTTATGAAACTTCTAATGTTCTTCTATTTATGAACATTTTCCTTAAAACTAATTTATTCCTTGCCAATTATTTGAATAAGAACACAAATTACAGATCAGATGTTACCATACATTGACAGCCTCTGAAACTTTTTGGGATAAAAAATGGTCTCAACAATTTCTTAGCACAAAATACATCTTCAAGACAACCTACTTAATAGTGTTGTCAGAAATTATGCTGATAACTGATCTCTCCTTTGTGTAAGCA
Source organism: Mesitornis unicolor (assembly GCF_000695765.1). Taxonomy (NCBI): domain Eukaryota; kingdom Metazoa; phylum Chordata; class Aves; order Mesitornithiformes; family Mesitornithidae; genus Mesitornis; species Mesitornis unicolor. Next base: position 14,876 of record NW_010177268.1, read on the forward strand.
TCCTGGGGAGGATCAAGAGTGAAAGAAAAAGAGTAGGAAAAGAAAAGAAAGTAGAAAAAAACAGTGTCACAGTTAATCTTAAATTATCTAACTGCTGGGTTTTTCTATATGTACTGTATCAAAATTAGCTGAAGTATTGTAATATTTAACATTACTATGCATTATAAATACTTTTTGTCTAGCCTTATTACCAGTTTGAGGTTTTGAATAAACTATAATCTGGTTATTTGCTGTAACTCTGTAACAATTTCAGATTATGCAAGTTAAATATAAAGGTTGAGGAGGTCTCAAAGTCTTTGTAAGACAGAAAAAGCCAGGCATTCTAACAATGCAATACAAGCTTAAATTTGCATCACATGAGTTTCCATATCAACATTAGCTTGGTAAACAAAGTATTTCGAGTCTGAAATAGAATTTACTGTGTATTACTGAATGCTGTTCTCTCATTCAGAAGGATTTGATGAAATGGAAACTAAATTTTGCTGTTTAATTTTGAATTAAATTTACTGCTTACTTAGTATTTTATTCTTAATCAAGAGCTGGTTGCTTGGTTTTTATTATATATTCCTTTAAATTTCAAAATACGACATACATCTAATATCCTCATGTAATATCACAGTAAATCTTTGTAAGGTTTATTATTCAGTCATTTTTATGTACAAAATCTGACAGCAGGTGAGGAATACAGTGTCTTCAGGTATAAGAAGCTAAAATAATAACTTAAAAACAGTAAGAGTGGCTCTATTAAACTGTTCATTCCCTTTATCAAGGAAAAAACAAGTTAATCAAATTATTTTGCGTATTTTAATATGTAGGTAGAAATAGTTCTCTAAAGTTCCTACTCTCTATTACATCCTCAATGCAATTGTGGAACAGACTCATAAGAACTTTATTATGCAGTAACTAATAAGAAACCATGAAAAAATTAAGAATCATTTTTATCACCTCCCCCTGAAAAAAAGGCTTCCTAAAAGCTATGTAAGAGACAGACAACAATGAAAAATACCGTACTGCTGGAAAATACCCAACTTTTTCTTCTCAAGCTCTCATTTTGTAATGACAAGTTTTGCTCTAGTGGAACTTGGACCCATAAGACTATTTGCCACCATTCCTATGGCTGTGGATATTTCATATCCAGAAATTTTAGTCTGCACCACTACGACCAGAAGACTGATTGTCAGGGCTGATCTAAGTTTGACTTGCCAATAAGGGATGAAAAAAAATCATAATTGCTCCCTGTATTGGGTTTTCTGTGAGGGGTTTT
>NW_010177269.1:0-31750 GCF_000695765.1 Mesitornis unicolor
AGGACCCTACACTTGGCCTTGTTGAACCTCAAACCTTTTGTCACGATGAGATCCATCAGTCCTTCATCAAGTTTCACCTGGACTTACTAAGTGTACTGTAAAATTATCCTAGTTCTAATAATGTTCAATATATACAAGACATGCCTTCACATCACAGGTTGCCTCTGAACTGTAATTAAAGAGTCCTCAAATATAGTAGCTAATGTGAAGCATTCTTTAGATTGCAGCAGTCATAATATTTATCGCAGCGATCAAACAACTCATTAGTTTAAATTAATATGGGACATTCACTTATAGTAAAATTACCTCAGATAAAAAGATCTCAGCTGTCAATGCTGTCATCAGTGATTATATACTGTATGATGGCATTTTTCTTCCTCAGTACAATATTAAGGACTAATCTAAGTGGCTTTTCAGAGGCTTGTCCTTCTGTCATTTTTCTTTCTAATGTTTACACCTAGATTTTAATTAACTGAACATAGGCTGTGTCTCTTTTTTACTACTACATAGGAAGAAATAAGAGATTTTTGTTGTTGTTGGAAAGGTCAAAAATAATTTCTGGCTACAGCATCCAATGTAATGCCAGTTTATGCGTCTTTCCCACAGGAAGTCATTAACTTTGTTGACCAGGTGTAAAAGGGAAGTTAAAGAAAATCAATTATTTGCAGGGAGCACAATGTTAAACTAATGCATATTATGATCCCAAGTGTATTTAATCCTTCCAGAAAAATAAGGGGCCTTAATTTCTGGTACTTTCATTCAGAGAAAGACCCTGAAGTGACTCCATGAATATTAACATGCTTTAAATTTTACATTCATTGTTTTCATACATTCAAGTTATTTTCCTTAACTTTCTCTAAGTCTTCTTAAGTCAACCAGTTTGTAGTTTAAAACCAGGTGCTTATCTGAAAAACAATTAACTGCAAACCAACCAGGCTATAAAAGTTTCTTCATTCCATATAGTATTGGTATAGAAATTATGTTACAGGAAGAAAAATGTTAATTACAATTTGACTTTCAAAATTATGTTTCTTAGGTTTCTGAAAAGAACCAAACACATACCTCAAAAACTTTACAAGAAACATGTGTATGTAATTGAATGATTCATTTGTTTTTGTGATCATTTTCGTTGAATTTCCATACAATGTCTGGGTGAACTTATTGTTAGTAGTATTTTTCTAACTAACATATTTCATATGAATATTTGCCCAAGAAATGTATTGCTAATATTTACACCTCAGCAGGCAGAAAATGAAGAAATAGTATATGATTATGCAAAACTTGTATTGGAAATACTAACAACTTAATGTTCATAAATCATCTATATAGGCAGAGGGCATCTACTAACTCCCATGTTATCATTAATTTGTGAAAACAACTGACAATTATTACAAAATAACAAGGACAAAAAAGAAACCATATATTAACTGCAAAAAATTTACTGAGCTCTGCTGGTCAGTCATAACCAAAAAAGCTTTATTTACTATTCTCTTTTTATTATAAGGATGTAGGTAGTATAGTGTAAACTCACACACAGGGTTTTCATTTTTAATCCCCCTAAAGGTTCTTGTTATTTCAGTCATAAGCGTTGAAGAACGGTAGTCCAATGCGATGCTTACTGAGAAACAAAGTAATTAAATTCAGTGGTAAAAAGCAAAAGCATTTTTTCCTCTTACAACTTTCTTTTTACAAGCTTATTTTTGCATGCCCAGAACTTTAGATGGTACTTTCAGTGATGCGGATTTTTATTACTTTCTAGCAGAATACCATGATATCCGTAGGGTCATATATTGCCAGAACACATCCTATCTACTAAGATATGAAACTGCCTAGGAGCTCCGCAAGGAGTCGTTTTCTTAACTGCCCCATCCTCTCATGATGGACTCACATTTTCTATGTAAGGGTCATACTGTTTCCTTCAAAAGTAGCCCATTTTCATCATCTTACTGCATTTTTATACGTTGTTTTTTTTAAGAAGTCCTTGTTTGGTACCAACACAAAGTAGTATGGATTGTTTGCTTTCCCCATGTTCACCTCAGGGTCACTTTGTTTTTATTGTTCTCATTCAAGTATGTCACTTCTGATTATTCTGCCCCCAAATTGCATTTTAAAGGCCCATAAGTGTGTTCTCTGAGAACTGGAGCTGAAAAAGTTCCTTTAATTTGTATCCACACTCAGTGACAGTGCTTTTTTATTGCTTCCTCTTAAATCCCTCAGACTGAAATATATTACTGTCTGCTATGCAATATCAACATTGGGCTGGCCAAAGGATTTTTTTTTCCCTAATTATAGCTAAAAGCAGAAAAAAAGGCTGGAGAAAATCACTGCTTGGACTCTTCAGCTCTTGCAAAACTATTTGTTTTGAAGGTGTTAAGGTGTCCTGCAGCATTAATGTTTAAATAAGTCATTATTTTCAGTTTATATTTGCAGTACTTGTACATGACACAGTGCTGAGCTGGGAAACTGAGTCACAGAAGTAGTGATGATCCCAGGACACACAGGAACAAAACTCCCACGTTAAAGGTCCCAGGTTCTCATCCAGTGCCATTTGCTCCTTCTTTCCTTTTCCAAAGCACCTTGCTACCAAAGCTGTGCCATTGTAAGCACATGAGAGAGAAGGCCATCAGCTTCCTGCTGGCCTTAACTTTTCTTTTATCTTTGGCCTGTATTTTCCACAGGGGTTCCTGATAAATCCCATTTTATAATGTAAAAATTATTAAACAAACATTCTTCTTGTTTCTACATAGTGCAAGTTATTTTGGTAGGGTTTCACTCAAAGATTCTGATGCTGAGGTGAGAATATTTCTATTTCACCTCCTTTAATTCTCCAGTTCTTCAGTTAAAGGTCTTAGAGCACTTTCCCACTCCTAATTAATCCTTGAGCTATAAGTAGTTCAAGAACAGAGCATCTAATCAGTGTCCTGGTTCCAGGGTCCCATCAGATACCATCCTTACAAATTGGTGGCTTGTCCTTATGTGTGAAAGTTAATTGCCAGGTACAAAAGGGATGGGATGACAGACATTTCTCTGGTCATAGTTACTGCTGAGCTGGAGATGGACTATCATTGTAATTCATGCCTTCAGAGTGCTCAGAAAGTACAGGAATGACTGCACATGAAAGTCCCCTCAAAGCAGGTTCACCAGGGTGCCATCGCCAAACCAAAACGGTTTCTGGTGAGAGCTGACTTAATTGGTCTGGCGTTCAAATCAAGACAGTAAATCTGCAGTCTCAGTAGTCTGGCGAACCATATGAGGCTACAGATGATCCCTGCTGAGCTGCAGGAGGGTCTGCCATATCCCAGCAGAGCAGTTATTTCTTCCTTTCCTTTTGGGGCAATACTTCACACTGATGCTCCTGGAGTTGCATATATTTTTCCTTGCTGGGAGGTACATTCTTGGCACATTCACGAGTAATGGCAAAAAAAAACACTGAAGTAAATTTTGCAGAAATGGTTGTCACAGACCTAGCTCGAGTATCACCCGCTGTCCTTCCTTGGCTTGTCTAGATCTCAATCTGCTTTAAATGCTCAGGCTCCAGGAACAGCACAACCATGGAGTTCAATCTGAGTAGGTTCAATTCACTCGTGGTGTCATCTAAGCTGGTTGATTTGGAGCTAACATGGGCAACTCTTCATCGCTCTGCCATCTGCATCGTAGTTAGTCATCCAGGCTTCAAATTTTCTTTCCTGAAAGAAAACTGTAGGAGGGGAAAACTTGATCTAAAAGTGTGTGCTTACTGATTCCTGTGCTAGCTCATTGTCACAGGCGGTGCAGGAGGCATCCTCAGGCAATGCCACTTATTTCTTTTTTGCAATCTACCACAAGAGCTGGCCTGAATTTCATAGTTTTCTCATGAAGACTGCTCTTTGTGCTCATCTTGTGTCCCTTTCCATGTATAGCCCCTTGCAGCACTGCTGTAGTTTCTTCAGCGAAGTGGATCTTCTCTCTCCACCACACATACCGTGCCTCTTACCGTGACGTCTGTAGAGCCGTTGCTTTCTCCATGTGTCAGTAATCACTGTAGGTAACGTAAAGGACTATGCCAAGCTGACAGATTTTCATCACCATCCTCAGAGGAGTCGAGTGTATCATTCCTGTGCTGTGTTTCTTCCCCAAAATCAGCCACCTACTCCTCCCACCACAGGGTGCACGCGGAGTTAGACTGCGAATCGCAGGAGGATCTTCGCATCGCTCCACCATTCTTTGCAATATGAAGCTGTTAACTCATTTACTCCCTGTACCAGGCTTAAAAGGAGTTGACTGTGGGACCTTCTGTCTGTGTAAAAGATGCTTGTCTGGTTTGCTAATCAATCTTTTGAATCTAATCTTTTACCTAGTAGAAAGTGGATCTTGAGCTACTTCTCCAGATCCTGGAGTTAGTATGTCCTTTATGGTTTGTTTTGGATTTGAATATCGAGCTTCAGACAACTTTAACTCATTTAAGAGGAAACAACGGGAAGAAAACTATGGGAAAATTAAATACCAGACAACAACCACCAAAAAACAACCCAAAACCATTTGAGATGCTGAACTATGTCATCCAGGTTTCTCAGTTCTTTGAACCAGCTGACCCAATCTAAGCCATACAGAAAATCAGCATTTGTATGAAGTCTCAGCCTCCTCCTGAGATACCCACTGGCTTTGAAAATGGGCTGCTGTAGAATTCCAGGTTCATGGGGTGCTATAAAGGCTCTTCAAATCAAATCCAGGCAGCTTCTCCAGAGGCTCTAGGGGAAGTGCCATCTGGCCTGCCTTCCTTTTACCAGCTCTTCTTTATTACTGGTAAGATCATTCATATTCTTGACACTATGAAGCCACCATTAAGAGAGTTCAGCCTTCCTAACTAGCAAAGCAAGTTCTTCTCATTGCCCTTGATCAACTGGGATTGCTCTCTTGGGTGTCTGTCATTCACACCTAGCTGAATATCCTCTTTAATGCTCTTTTTCCTGTATTTTTCAAACACAGTCCTCATTCAGAAAGAGGACTTGAGCTTGAACTCTTACTTGCAGCAAAAAAAGATGTCACAGTATTGTAATTCAGAAAAATATTATTATAGTAATAACACTTGTACGGTCCTATACATCTTCAAAGACTTGTGGCAGCTAATTTGTTAATTAATCTAAATATACAGTTTTATTCATTAGTACTTATGAGGATTAATCTTAGAAACTGAAACACTTTTTTAAAAACCATTCTTAAATGGAATTGCAAGTGCGTTTGATAGAGAGGGAACTAATTTCTCTATTGCATCGCTTTGGCAATTAAATTCATTTACATTGTCACTGCTGTTTATTTTGCAATGCGTGATGTATGTAGGTTACAGCAATGAAATCTGTCTGACTCAATGTTTGACACTATTTTACTGCACATTTATAAAAGGACAGATTATCATTGGATTCAGACAGTGGAGTAGCTTGTGAAATTCATAAATCCTCGGTTGTCTTAGCTGTAATTAAAAGTTTGATAGACTTCTGCACTTAAAAGCTACAACAACGACCCTATCTCATCGTATACCCTACCCTTCAGGGTTATAGGTGTTGAAATTCCATATAACTACTGGTTACCTTTATCAAGGGTAATAAAAGACCTTTACAAGTATGCCCAGCTGATTTAATATGAAAAAACATAGGCCTTGGAATTAACTAGGCTCTAACAGATTTCACGGCCGTTTGTAGCTGGATTTTGGAGAGATATCAGAGTGCCTTTGCTGTAAGGAAGGTGGGCAATGACTTGGTTAGTAACCTGCAGCCATTGAGGTTCTGGGTTTTGTCTTGGAGGGGGCCCAGGAGAAACTGGGCTGTTGTGAAATGTTGCACATTGAGGCAGGGCAATGGGCTGAGTCTGACGTCAGAAGAAAAACATCCATAGGAAATAAAGTGTTTTACAGCCCCTGATTATTGGAAAGCTTTGGTTTCTTGTTATTACTACACTTATGGATGCCATTGTCTGATAAATGCTCATGCCTTTTTAAAATCTTGCTGAGCAATTTGCTTTAGTGATACTCTCTGACAGTGCCAACAACAGGCTATCAGATGAAAGAGCTTTCCCTTTAGCCAGTGTAAATCTAACATTGACTACAGGAACTGAAGAGTGTGATTGCTGGATGCAAGGTACTGAACGAACACCTCTTTACTTTCCATGGTGTCTTCTTACACCACATGGCAAGAGTGACTGACCAACGTACTGGTCATCCATACCATCTGGTCTAGCCTGGCAATGGTCTCTGTTGGTGCCCATTTATTCACCAGGAGCTCCAGGTCCACATTGTTAACTGCATTAGCTAATTTGTGATCTCAACAGTATGAAATCTGCTCATAGTTGCTGTTAATTTGAAATTTCCTTTTCTTCTTGAGTGCAAAAGGTAACCACTCTTGGTATTCCAGATGGATGCACTGATTTTTCCCCTGAGGGCTTTCTTTATATAGCAAATAGGATGTCTATGATATGTAGTCAATATAGTCTATGTGACTATGGAAAAAAGAAGCAATGTTTTGGCAGAAAATGGGAACACTTTTGTGTTTTTTTTTCATTTTTAGATCATTTCTAGTTTGCAGCTTGATGCAAAGAACCTCAAAGTCAATACCAAATGTGTTTGCTACAAATGCCTTAAAAAATACATACCATATGTATATATGTAGGTATACAGAAATCTGGCAGCCATATGGGATTTTCACACACCTGTCAGTGAAGTGAGAAAGTTCGAATGTGAAATCTCGTGTTCTGCACCAGAACATAGGAACAAAGCCTTGAGGCCATGGGTTGCACAATGAGTGCATCCATTCACTGAGAAGGCAGCAGTTTTACAGAGCTCCACGCTGCTGAATGTTATGGCAGCATCAGCTATGGAATATTTCCCGTGGAAGGTAACACGGAAGCCAGGATGGCTAAATAAAAATTGCAAGGAAGTGTGAAATGGGGTAGCATTTTTTTCTTGGAATCCTGGCTCTTGTGTAATACCACAGACTGTAGTTTGTGCATGCCACCCACACACAGCTATGAAAAATTGCAGTGTCTTACGTTATTGTGATACAGGTCAGTTTTACAAACTTCAGTACTCGTGAGCTGAATTTTAGGGTGAATGTTATGCTGGTCGAGGAGATCCAATCAAGCAGTGCTCATGTCTTAAATCACACTGCACCAAGTTATTAGAAGGCAACATCATCTTTACACAGATAATTGGGAAGCCTTTTCAAACATGAATGCTTAAGGCAAAACAAAAAGGAAAATAGGTGCCATTTGGGGCATTCTGGCACATACGGTTTTGAACCTGTCTTTTATGAAAAATAGTGCACAAGACAACAAACTTGTGCTGGGGTCATTGTAAAGAACCTCCATAATTTGCAAGTGAAGTGTGTGAACCCTTGAGAATAGAATTTGGCTCCATAAGGCAAACCCAGCGGCACAGATATTTTTGCTGCCTCTCAATGAGCCAGGGTCTGTAATTTGGAATATTTTCTGGCCATATTGGATTATTCCCAGTCAGCATTGCTGGGGGATCCAATTATTGGATCTCAGCTGCCCTTTCCCCTGAGAAACACAGACATCAAAACCATTAATCTGATTAAGTCCTTATATTTCTTCCTTACGTTCTGTCACCCAACTATACACAGCTTTTCCTTCATACAAGCCACTGTAGTAAAAGCCAGTAGCACATGTAGAAACACTGCTCGTGCCTCTGGCCCTTTAGTGATTTTTTTTTTCTCAGATAGTGAAGGTGCTGAATACAAAGAGACAAATGAGGAACGGTGGGGGAACAAGCAGCTGAGGACAGGGGGAAAGGGATATATATAGGACTTGCTTTTGCTATGCATGAAATGCAACACCCTGTTACCACATCGTGACGCACATCAGTCGGTCCAGATGGTGAAAAGGGTTGGGTTTCTGCCTGGGGCTGCTGGTGCAGGCTTCATTTGCATTCCTCAGCCCAGTTGTTCATGGAAAAGCAGCTGGGTGATACACAACTGCGCTCACCTTCCCAAGCACAACCTTTAGGCGTGGTACCAAATGTTGGGAGAGTTGTAGGGGCGCGGGGAAATGAAAGGAGCCAGATCAAGTTCAGGCTCCAAATGGAGCCCTCTGAGAGCTGTCACTACCGATGCTGCAATAGAAAGTCACCCGAAATAAAGCATGCGTTGAGAGTTTCCAATTGTACAAATAGCCTTGAGTTTGTGCAAAACACAGACAAAATTCCTGCTCTGAAAGATCAACTTCTGCTCCATCACAAAACATTTGCCATACAAAACCCCCTCCAGTGACTAAGGCTGTATCTTACCATTACCATAAGCAGTTTTGCTTGTCAGGGACTATCTTTGAGTGTTAATTTGTGGCATGTGCAACAATTGTTATTGGTGTTGCTGTAATTAATCCCATTTGAAAATGTTTAGTTTAACTGATTGTGTTAATGGGTCTAGGTTTTAGCTGTTTGGTTCCTTTTGCTTTCTTTAAAAGCAATGCAAGCGTATAGAAAAAAGAAAGCATTAGAGAAGTAAAGAGCATAACAAATCCATATTTATAACTTAGAGGATGTTCTTAAAACCTATCAGCATTTTCTAAGAGGCTTTTAAAAGATACATATAGTTTCACCTAACAAATATACCGTTTTAACAGCCATTCTGCCTGGAGTAATACTTTTAGGTTATTCTCGATAGCTTCCATGGAATTTGGCTGAATAATTTCCATTCATGGTAGTGGAAGTTACAAACTGTGTGTTAGTCACTAAACAAGAACTGCATCTTTAAGAAGGGAAGATTTTATGCAGATTTAAAAAAAAATAATGAAAACTGTATCTAGAGGAGGCTGAAGCTGCAATTACTACTGTGTTAAGACATGTTTAATTGAAGAATTCCTATCGGGTAGATGGTTTCTCCTCCGAGTTTTGCGCTTTCCCCTGACGCGCAGTTGCTGGTTCCACCTTAACAAGGTGCAGTGATTGGCAGGTGGAGATGTGGCACGGAGCAGAAGGTGGGAGTGTGCTCCCTTGGTTTGTGCTTGTACATCCTGAGCACCAATTACTGTCACCGCTGCCCGCACTGATGTGTTTATCAGGATGAGTTATAGCAGAATATATGTACACAGGCAGTGTGGATGCTGGATGACCACCCCCTGTGATGTAAAATATGAGAGTCTGGGAGCTACCGTTTTATAATTCATCAGGTTCAAATGTTGTTGGTTGGCTTAGTTATAAAGGCAAGTGTGAAGTGAACAGCAGACAGGAGCATCTTGCATTAAGCGTCCTGTGAAGCTGCGTTTGGTGGCTGTGGCTCTGCTTTTGTTCAAGTGAATTCAGTGCTCGGTGAGTGATGGGGGTTTCGTTGAGCTAAAGATGTTATTATATAAGCTGGGGAAACCTGCCTGCAAGCTTTATGTGTGTTTTGCTGCTGGAAGTCCTTGTCTGTGGTTGTTTTTAGATTTTGCAACATTTTCGGTTGTTTGTACGTTACTGGCACGAAATGAGACGAACAGAAAAATGCAATTATGAATTATTCACCATAGTGCTGCGAGGATCTCTTTTCTAGCTAAAGTTACTTTCCTTTCGTGAGTGTGTTGGGGGTTCAGAGAAGCTGCAAACCTGTCATTAAATTGTAATCTACCTGTCATCAAATTGCTTTTATAGCAGTTACAGAGAGTGATAGCTGTGGCTTTTGTAACAAGAGGAAGGACAAGGAAAAGCAAAAATCAGAAGCATTTAGAATTATTTGCTTTTATGTGCATGTGGTTTTTCAGATGCAGCATTAAATCATTTCTGTGCAGTGAGGGGCTGCAAAGAATTTATATTGTAGAGCTTTTTAATTAGATAAGCAGTAAAATGGTAGCTTCTCTCTGTTTTTGTGGTAATATGCTTAGTATCACATTAAAATGAATGATTCCCCATCTTGCATAACAACAGTGCTGAAATATGTGTAAGATGAAAGGCAAAGGGAGACTTTGAAACAAACTGTGGGAAACGTAACATAGCACAGCCAGGAAGGGAAAGGTATATTTGCTACTGCATATGCATTACTTTTTGAATTTCACCAGCTTTAGGATCTTTGCTCTCATTATCACTCACTTCATTACGACCTCTGTATCTTTTTCAAGCAAGCTCCTTTAATATCTGGCCACGTTATCTTGCCGGTAACCCTTAAAGATCAGTAAGCCAGCAATTTTTGTTGTTGCTGTTTTAACCAGAGAGGAATTGAAAAGCAGAGTTTATGAACCTGAAGTGTTTGCGTTGCCGTACGATGTCTGTGTCCCTCCTGAGGAGAGGCAGGTGGTCGCAAGTGACAATTTTACTTTTCTCAGTAGCAGGGTTAGCAAAGGAGCAGTCGCTGCTCCCGTCTCTCTGTGCCTGTTCTTTTTTTTATCTCCTTGTGGGTTGGAGAAGTGAGTTTCTGCTATCAAAATATCAAGAGGGCTTGGCAGAACGGCACCTGTTGTCTTATTGCTGTATTATTCGTAACTGGAGAGAGATGCTCTCTTCCATAGACCTCCCATCTGGTGTCAATCCAAACTGTTTGCTCTGCAGTGATTTCAACTTAGAATGTGACTTCTCATTTAGAAATAATCTATTCTGTAAGTTGCATGTGAAGCATCAAAGCTGCAGGACAGAACGTGTTTTAGTTAATAAGGTGTCTCATTTTAGCATCATTTTTTATTTAAAAGGGAAGGCTATCGGCAAAGTGGCCTTTGCCACAGACCTCCTTTCCAGAACAGATTTGCACTTACTCTTTACAAAAAAATCAGAATTTCTTCAGAAGATCATTTCCTGGCAGCCTAACAGACTAGAGCCTATTTCTAGGAAAGAGTATATACCTTTGTCAGCAGTGCTTTATTTAAGAGTATTTCAGTGCTTTTTAAGCATTCAGAGCTATTTTCAGTGACCCCTGTGCTAGAAAATGAGATTTCTTGAAGTGTGAGCTTCTGGCTTTGCAAGTTCTCCTCCTTTCAGAAATCTGTGATATTGCCTCCATCTGTCTAGGCATTTACATTGCATGCATCACTATGGTGTAATCTCAGCAATCTGAACATTAACCATGTAAATGTATGTACTGTAACCGAGGAAGTATAAATTAGGACAGGAAAAGCAGCCCTAAAAGGAGAAAGTTATGAGATGGGCATATGGCTCTTGGCACCAGCACTCCAGACTCACTATTTGTTGTAGCTCAATAAATAAAGCTACCAACTCGATCAGTCCGCAGGCAGTGGGATGGAGGTTTGGGCACAGCTGAGAACAGCTTCTTGAAGTTCGGTCCAGATAAGACCGAGGCCAAGCCCATGGAAAATAGCCAGAGGATGTGGCAAAATTCATTTTTAACCCTGGGTGCGTGCCTACTGCTCCTTTGTGGTGAGAGTCTGGGAGTGTTGCTGAAGGAAATACAGCAGTGACTACGAATTGTATTTTAAATCCTCTCTGGTCTGGAGAACATAGGTGTTTTATCTGGATATGGGTTTGCTACTGTGACCCATGTCCTCCCAGCTGGTAGTAAGTGGTGGCAGTGCTCCCCATGGAGCATCATGCCTTTAATCCCCTTAGCTACCAGGGCTGGTGCAGGTAGCATCAGTCGGCATGGTTAGTGTTACATCCTGATGGAAACACACTCCACCTCAACTCCAAGAAGTATTCCTATTCATTTCTGCATAGAGATAATATTTTGGGCTTGATGCATAGTCCTCACATGTAGCAGAAATCTGCTCTCCACAAGGAATCTTTCTCAGCTTTTGCCTTTTGATTACAATCAATACACCTATGTTCAGATTATTCTTTCATATAAAATATAGATGCCTGGGGGAAAAATTCTTGGATAAAACTCCATAGCTTTGGAGTTGATAATTTTTCTTCATTTTCCTTTGATCTGAAACACCTCAGCTCTGCTGACCTTCAGGTTTGCTGTTAAGTCCCACAGCAGCTGATGGTCAAGATTTTTGGTGAAATAGGGTATTGGATAACCTAGCATTACTCTTTGGAGAGTTAATTTTCAGTTTGCAATGAATATAGCTAACGTGTGACTGTGCAGTTGTGTGACTGTGATTTTTGTCGGTGTCAAAAGTGACTGGAGATTGCAGCACTGATCGGTAAACTCACATGCTTGTGTGCCTATACACCTCTATTTTCCTTTTTCAAGCACACACATGCACAAAACCCCTATACTTTGTAATAAGGAAAAAAATGTGTAATGCTGAGTCTCAAGTACAGAAGGCTGTAGTGCATAGAATTGAAAACTATTAACTGTATATTAAATTTCTTCTTATTTTTTATTGAAGATACTAATAAAGCAACATTGCATGTTATTTTGCAACATTGTCAGATTTGAATTCAGTAGTGATGATGAGTGTGAAATAAAGCCGAACAGACGGAGGCAATCATAGTCATGGCTTTCAGGGACAAGTCCTTCAGTGGAAAAATGGTTTGGAAAGACAGATTAGAGATGTAGTGTCCTTGATGTTGAGAACAGGTGTTGTAGAGATGTAGTATCCTCGATGTTGAGAACAGGTGCTGTAGAGATGTAGTATCCTCGATGTTGTTAACTTTATGGGAGGGAAGAGGCAGAGCATAGGAGGGGTTTTTGTCTGTCCTGATACATAGGCAGAGAAACACAATTTTAAATTATTTTCACTCAGTGCATGAAAGGAACAAATTTGGCGACTGGAGCAGAGAGAGAGCATGTCCATAAACACAACGCGCTCTTTAATGTGGGTCTGTTCTTTGTGTTGGGAGTGAAATACATACTAAGGCCCAATCCTGCAGGAAGATAATTTTTTAGATCTTGTGTGATTCTATGAGCAGGAGAGGATATTCAAGTTATAAAAACAATGAAAGATTTAGTTGTAAGCAAAACTCATAAATGCTAAGCTTTATTTGTTTGTGAATGCATCTGCTTGGTTTGTTTAGGGGCTCTCAGTGTCTTGGCATCTGGATGCATTATGGCAATGTTAAAAAAAAAAGGAAAAAAAAATGAGTTTTTAATTTATGTAGTCTTTGCTATGGAAAAATAATTAAAATAAGAATAAAAACAAGGTGCATAGCCCCTACACCTTCCTTGCTGCCAGGTGGTTAAGATGACAAGCAAATATTTCTGTCCTTGAGACCTCCCAGGTGAGGAGAGGGTGCTCCAGGGGAACAGAGCTGCTTCTGGAGAATTCAGCATAGGAAATCAGTATAAGCCAGTTGTCAATGAAACAAAGTGATTCAAATGCTTTCTGTGTGGCATTTGAGGTAATCTGGATTATCAACAACATGAACAGCATTGGTCAAGGGTACTTTTCAAGAAACAAGCTGCTCATACCAGCTTTTGATGGAGTTTCTCCATGTTTTCAGGGGTCGTGCATGATCAGAAGACTGCTGGTTACTATGGCTGTATCTCTATCACAGAATCATGGCATGGTTTGGGTTGGAAGGTACATTAAAGCTCCCCCAGTCCAACCCCTGCCATGGGCAGGGACACCTTCACCAGCCCAGGCTGCTCCAAGCCCCGTCCAACCTGACCTTGGGCACTGCCAGGGAGGGGGCACCCACAGCTTCTCTGGACAACCTGGGACAGGGACTCACCACCCTTACAGTAAAGAATTTCTTCCCAATATCCACTCTAAATCTCCCCTCTTTCAGTTTAAAGCTATTACCCCTTTTGCTATTGCTACCTGCCCTTGTAAAAAGTCCCTCCCCAGCTTTCCTGTAGGACTCCTTCAGGTCCTGGAAGGCCCCAATAAGGTTCCCCTGGAGCCTTCTCATCTCCAGGTTGAACAGCCCCAACTCTCTCAGCTGGTCCTTGTAGGGGTGGTGCTCCAGCCCTTTGATCATCTTCATGGCCGCCTCTAGACCTGCTCCAGCAGCTCCATGGCCGTCATATTGGAGCCCCCAGAAGGAGATAGTTGCAGGATAGTTAAAACCTATAGAGAACCTGCTCATAAACAGAGGTGTAGGATTCAACTTGCATCCAGCACCAGCCTTAGCAAAGGCCCTACACTTTGAAACCTGCATGTCCCAAGAATGAGCTGCACTGGAAGTCCCTGTGCATTGCTCTAGATGGATACTTTTCACCTTTTCTGTATTGTGACCATGTGTAAAAAAAAAAACATCAACAGAGACCCTCCTATATAGCCCCACATGAAAGTGGCTGTAAACCCATCAGACTGTGGGCCTAAAGCACTCCTAAATATCTGATGCTCCTCTGGTCTTCGGTTTTCTCTCTTACTGGGAATCATAAAAAATGGAGAATGTTTTTCATTCCACTTGCCAGTATGCAAACAGGAGTGATGCTTCACTGCCCAAGATTCTCTGCCCAGGAAAAGGACCTGGGGGTCCTGGTGGACAGCAGGATGACCATGAGCCAGCACTGTGCCCTTGTGGCCAAGAAGGCCAATGGCATCCTGGGGTGTATCAGGAGGGGGGTGGTTAGTAGGTCGAGAGAGGTTCTCCTCCCCCTCTACTCTGCCCTGGTGAGACCACATCTGGAATACTGCATCCAGTTCTGGGCTCCTCAGTTCAAGAAGGACAGGGAGTTGCTGGAACGAGTCCAGTGCAGGGCCACAAGGATGATGGAGGGAGTGGAGCATCTCCCTTATGTGGAAAGGCTGAGGGAGCTGGGTCTCTTTAGTTTGAAGAAGAGGAGTCTGAGGGGAGACCTCATTAATGTTTATAAATATTTAAAGGGTGCGTGTCACGAGGATGGAGCCAGGCTCTTCTCGGTGAAAAACAATGATAAGACAAGGGGTAACAGACACAAACTGGAACACAGGAGATTCCACTTAAATTTGAGAAGAAACTTCTCAGTGAGGGTAACAGAGCACAGGAACAGGCTGCCCAGAGAGGTTGTGGAGTCTCCTTCTCTGGAGACATTCAAAACCCGCCTGGACGCCTTCCTGTGTAACCTCATCTAGGTGTTCCTGCTCCGGCAGGGGGATTGGACTAGATGATCTTTTGAGGTCCCTTCCAATCCCTAACATTCTGTGATTCTGTGATTCTGTGATTAATTAACGGTCTGAACAACAGTGGCATATTACCCTCTGTCCCCTGCAAGCTTCAAGTTGGTGGCCTGAAGCTTAATGTTAATATACAGTTTTCATATTATACTATGGGGAAATGCCCATGGCATCACCATATTTCTACTTGGGAATTGCCAGTGCACTCAACTCAAAAGTCAGCCTGATAAACCTGCAGGTGGAGTCCTCATTCCCAGAATACTTTCTTAGCAGAAATATGGTATTATTTTAGCCAGGCAGGAGTGTAATCCAGATTGACAACAGTTTTTAAATCCTGAGAGCTAATGTCATCTTTACATCACACTGGTCAGTGAAGAACCTGCAAAGTGACAGAGTGGGACATGGTGTGTCCCTTCCAATTTATTACTCTCCTCCCAATGCAATGTTTCTTGTTTGAAAGGCAACAGAAACCCACCACTCTGTAAGCATAGTTTACAATACTACTTGTGCTAGGTTTTAAAGAGAAAGATTAGTGCACTGGCATTTGAGCTAAGCAAATGCTAATTTAAGAACCTGCTATTATCCCTTTTTTTTATGTTGTGGTAATAACCTTTAACATTATGAAATAGTAAAGAGCTGATTGAACTGTGTTGTGTGCAGCCACAAACTGAAATGGAACGAGTAAACTCGCCAGGCAGACTCTAATCAGTTCACTTTGTTGCTTTGTTTTGCTGGGTTTCTTTTTCATTTATAGCTATTTATTTCTATATTTTAAGTAAATTGTACTCTCAGAAGCGTTTTCACTACCTTCAGTAATGTATACAATGAGTAGAAAAAACATTAAAAGCAGCTAGTTATGCTAAGGAGCAAATGTTTCTACCTAGCAGTGTCTAAGAAAAGTAATGCAAGTATTACTCATGAAGGAAAATCTCTAATTCAAATAACCTACTTGCAGCTCTTTTAAAAAGGTATAGACATAAATACCATCACCCTCAGTATACGCTATCTTTGTATCTCAATAGTATTTTATTATCTTTGTATTTATCTACAGTGCTGTTAATCTCAGTTTGTCTATAGTAGTAGATCTGTGTCTCCCACTACCAAAATATTCTTTGAGAAAGGAATCTGTTATCCTGGGTGGAAAACTGGACAAAATAATTATCTGCTAAATGTCCCATGGACTGCCCTTGCCCTTCTTGGGTGAATGTTTCTGATCCACATTGCACAGACAAATGACAGTGTACACTGGCTTTGGTTGGGCTGTAGTTCAGAAATGCAGAGCAAAATTATTGTCAGGTGGCATTCGATGAAATTCGGCTGTTACTGGCAGTTGTCTGTATTTTCTCTCTTTGAGGTACAGCATAAGAGTTAAATACTTCAGTGAAATATACCCATCCAATGCAGAACCAAGTTGCAGAGGATGAGGAAAGTAGCACTCGTACATAAAAAAGGCGTTTTTTCCAGGCATGGAATTACTTATTTCACAATATTTTGCAGTTTGTCAGTTAAAACCCCTTAATTTTTCCAGAGATGTTCTAAAATGTTCTTGTTTAAATTAAAGATTTTCTGGAGATATTCTAAAGTGATCCTGTTTAAATTAAAGAAATCACTCAGGAATACTGAATGCAATTTAAGTGTTTCCTATTCATGTTTAGTTTCTTCTATTCCAGTTCAAATTTTATCATCTGTAACTTATAATGGTAGTCTGACCTAGTTTTACAAGATTCCTGAAACAACTTTGTGGAGCAACTCAGATATTTTTACAGTAGCAATTCCATATTGGCTTTTGAAAGTTTATGTGCTGCAAATATTTGGTAATTAAATATATTCCTTTGTTTTTATGCTTTCATTTCTTGCTATTCTTACCTGGCTACTAAAAAAACATTCATATTCAGCTTTCTCCCATCTTTTCAGAGATGTGAATAAATTCTGCTTTGTTTTTATTAAACTTGTTTCAGTGCATAGGTGTTGAACAGAAATGTTATGAAATAGCAGAAGTGGAAGGGCTGGAGGGCAGAAAGTAGCTAAGGCTGCATATTTTTAGGCATTTTCTGGTGGAATTACTGTCAAGTACATTTGTGACTTTTAGTTCAGGTTTATCTACCACTGATTAGTCTGGCTTCTGCCCTACACTATTCATAAGCCATAAAATCCAAAATTTTACCTCAATTGTCTGTGGCATCCAAAGAAGCACCTAAACTTCACAAGATGGAAACACTGAAATTTTCTGGTTTAGTTTATTTTTTATATGCTTGGTTGATAGAGGAAGAGACAAGCTTAGGCTGTGGATTTTGTCTGCATGCCTATCAAGTAAGTCTAACAATAATGTTTGATTACAATTAATGATTTGTATTTATCATAGGAGGTATTTCTGATGTTTGAAACATGAGAATTAAAATAACTAAGACTTGTTTACTTAAAATTAATCAGCTACCTGGCATGTTTTCTTTTAACTCTCTATAATAATAGCACTTTCATCTTCTTTCTTATACCCCGTATGCCTTTTCCCAATGTTAAGTTACCCTCCCAGTGTTAAGTTGCCCTAACTACAGATCCTAGACTATGCTGAATTTTGGTATAGTTAGGAGTTATTTTTAAAATATACAGTGAAGGTAAAATAGACCTGCTGTTTCATGTCACTTTGAGGTTAATAATATCAGAAATATGTCCAGTTTGTTCAGGCCTATATATATAAACTCTTATTTTTCCTTATTCCTGTTGTCATTTTTAGAATATAAGCAGAAATACTTGTAGAAGAGAGATCAATTTGGAAAATAAAAAAAAATAAATAGAAAATCAGAAAAAAAAGCCATGGGTAGATACTTCTGAAAACAGTGCATCCTCTTCCATTGCTGGAAAGCATTCAGATTTATAGCAGCACCTTAAAAGTTCCAATAGCGAGACCTGGAAATATTTGATGAAAAAATTTTAATTGTTGATTGCCAAATTATTTGCAACATTGCTGCTCTGTTTCCTTCCCCTCAATTTTTAGTTACCCAGAACTATCATTTGAGGCAGGGAGAAAAAAGAGGCAGGTGGGGTTAATGTTTGAGTATCTGCTGAAAAGTGGTATCCCTACTGGCAAATTGTATTTAGATTAAAAATTTGGTTTTTCAGCAAAGAAACATATTTAGTTAACAGGTTTTTCCATCAAAAAGTAGACAATTAACACAGAAGTAAATAGTCTGAATTCAAGTATTAAGGTCACTCAGACCATTCAGTAATGGAAATTGTAAAGGCCTAGGCACTGATTTGGAAACATACAGAACCTGATTCTGAGCTAACTTACACCATTTACATATTTTTAAAATATGCAAATCAGAGAGCAGCCTGGGAACACAAAACATGGTCAATGTCTGCCTTAACCTCTGGTTAACATCTGCGAGGGCTGACCCAGCCTTTCCTCTTCTGGTGGATGTGGCTCTTGCTGAGTGTGACTCTCAAACAATCTGCAGGTCTTTCAGATAAAATCGTAGTTAAATTGATCCCCTCAACCTGCAGATCAAGCACCATTTCCATTTAGCCACTGTTCTGTTCTTTGATTTACTTGCAGCACTTTTGTAATTGTGTCTGACACCCTTGAGGTGGATGCCATTGGTATATGGTGTTTGTACTGCATTAAGTGTGGGAAACACATCAGGCTTCTTTTGGATAAAAAGCAGTGTAATTGTAAATTATGTTAGCATGTGGTTTGGAATATCAGCCCTCTATCAGCTAAATTACATAAAATACCATATAGATACATAGCATAAACTGCCATATAAAAATAAATTTAATGTATAATCTTGGAACATCCTTTTTGTTTTTTAGTGAAGCTCCTTCTCTGACAGAGAAACACCTGAGACATTATGATGCTAATTCCCTAGATTTTTGTTTCATCTTACGTTTTTTGTAGGGCTGGTTAATGCAAAAAGGAAAGACTATTTAAAATGCTGTCAAACTGCATTTGAGCATATGAGGCACATGACATCTGCCACTGAAAATGATGCCCCAGGGAATTTCCTAAATATTATTTCTGAAAACCTGAAAAGCAGCCACCTCTGCTGACGGAAGGCCAGGAAAGTGAATGCCAGACATGGCAATATTCAGCACTCAGGGAAAACCAAGTGAAAACAATACTCATTTTGCAAGATAACTGAATATGTTTGTAGTGCATGTGCAGAATAAACGTGGTTTTAAGTGCTCACCTGAAAGTTCTGCAACCAGTTAGCTGGTTTGGTGCGTTTAATTCACAAAAAATGTAGTGCTTAGTTGATCTTCCCAAGGATTTGTACTTGGCCTCCACCAACTCCAGCTATTTCAAATATAGATTCTTAGTCATCAGCTCTGGTGCTAAATGCCAGCAATTACAAGTACTGGTTGACTCATTTCTATACTCCACAGGTTTTTATGTCTGTTTTAAAGCTTTGAAAATGCTGTCAGACCTGTAGCCGTCATGGGCACTGCCAATATCAGGGCATATGATATTAAATATAAGCAGATATTAAACCTTTAGATGGCTGTACCTAGTTGTTCAACAGCACTGTCACCAGGAAAGATGAGTGTAATATTGTATTTATTCTAGTGATCTTTGCATTCTAAAGGACTGAAGTTGTTGACCATACAGTATCTTGCCAATGGGGTTTACTAGCTCTGTATTTTTAAGTAGAAAAGGAAAAGGGCTTTGCTAGTATGTTACAATTGTGTATAACCACAGTGAATTAGTTGTTTTATAAAATCAGAGAACAGTCAAGGCTGGAAGGCAGCTGGATCATCCAGTGCAACATCCCCTGCTCTAGCAGGGTCAGCAAGAGCAGGTTGCTCACAGTCATGTACAACCAGGTTTTTAATATCTCCATAACCTCTCTGGGCAACCTGTTCCTGTATCCATCTTTAGCATAAAATAGTGTTTTTCTAGTTTGTAAATGGAATTTTCTATATCCCAATTTGTGCCCATTGCCTGTTGTCCTGTCACTGGGAACCACTGAGAACCATCTTCTTTTCTCCATTAGGAATTTACAATATACAATGGCTAAAATCTTTAACGCGTGGCACTAACAACCATTGTCAACCAAACTATTTCCTAAAGTTTGGGGTATGACATTCCATTTGCCTTAAACACAGCAAGGACGAGTCAGACTTCTCCAAAGATGTGTGAATCGTTCTCACTATTCTGAGAATACTTCTCAGGTTCATCCCAAATGTTAGGTCTCACCTATTGCTAAATCAGTCTTGCTCTTCAAGATTTGAATTAAATGACACTACATTTGTACAATACCTTTCCCCCTTTGTTCAGATATGCCAAAGCTAGCTTAGAATTGAAGTTCACTTTGAAATTCTGTGATTAATGAGTATTAAAGATTCGTCCTGCTATAGATGGTAATTATTTCTGAAAATTTGCCTGCCAGAAATTAAACAGAATCTCATTCAAACAAAGAAACCTTTCCTTAATTGAGAGACTTGCCTGCATGGCACAGAGTGTGAAAACAAAAGTGCTCTTTCATAATCTTGAAGCTGGCATCAGCATTGGGTTGGCTGATTAAAAAATAAATCCTCTATGAATAGAGTATGGCCTATGTAAAAGAAGTTAAAACCTCAAATTTACTTGCATTTGTTAATGTCCTCTTTAGCAGCCTTTCTACTCCAGAGATTTCCCTTCTTTCCTTTCAGTGTAAGTTGTTCTCATTAAGCTCTGTGATTACAAACAAGGCTTAGCAGTATTAAACGACAGATATTTTTGTGGCCAAATGGGATTACTTTGATAATTGGCTCTGATCTGTTGCAGAGCTTGTTCTCCCATCCTTATTGCGTGGAGCCTTGTAACATGACACAAGTATCATCCAGCTGACATTTCCCAGGTCCTTTGAACCTGGATCTCTTCACAGATTGAGTTTCTTTTCTGCTGTGGGCAGCACATCACAGCCCTTCCAGCATTTTTAAATTTCTTCTGTCACTGTCCATGCTGATGCCTTCGAACTTTGTAGTGAAATTGTGATGAAGAATGGCAAAGCTTAAAATAGGGACATCATCACAGCGTTTCATGCACCCATTTCTTTCCCAGGTCCACAGCTCAGCCATCACGTAGCCAGGCCAGATCCTGCTCTCAGGTCACTACTCCCAATTAAGAAGCTGGGGCAGATCAAGAATAAGAGAGGTTGACAGAAACCTCCAGCACTGAAATTACAGACTGACGGCGTGGTGTCACCCACCAGAAATTATGACATTTCAGATCCAGACATCCTTGTGCTTGCAATGACAGATCCCTGTGATAAAGAGTATCTGACCTGTGAGAAACAGACCAGTCAAACACTCAAAGCAATCGAAACCAAGTCAAAACTAAATTGTTTCTCTTAACATGAACATATACTATCGTATGGAACAGAAAGGACTAGTACCCATTCAGTCAGATTGCACTGAAGAATTCAGATGAATTATCCCGCATTTTGGTTATTCTCGAACCTGAAGCCAACATAAGACTTTCTTGTGCCTTAAAGTGAAGAAATGTTGCTATGTCCACACTGCCTTGTAATGTATTAATCTTCTAATCTAAATGATAGAAGATACACTAATATATTAATCTTCTAATCTAAGCATTTCAAATTACCTCTTGAAATGTAAAAGTTCTGATGTTGCCCTGTTGATGTTCCCATTTATTTCTTTGGAAAGCCTGGCAAATGCTGGCTCTGATTTGATGCTGTTTATTTAATGTGGGATTCCAGGATGATGCAATGAAGTGGATACTTGAGAAACAGGGAAAATCATGTTCCCTATAATACTGTGCAATGTGATAATAAAACTCTGAGATGATCCCAGGAAGCAGAAACATGACAGAAATCCAGTTTTACCATCCCTGCAAACTGATGCATGAAAAGAATCCTCCTTCTCCCCAAATATGGCACTTCCTAGAAGCCTGAGCAGTACAGCCCACCTTGGCCTCATTACTGTGACTGTTCATAGGCTTAGGGTTCAATGTATTTTTTTAATATATCAAAATAAGTCAGAAATGCAGAAGTTATGGAGTTAGAAATTGTATATCTGTAGCTCCAGAGGTGTTCCCTATAACTTTTAGAAGAAAATGCTTCTGTATTTGGAAATTCTAAAGCCGTGAATTCATTAGGAAGTGCGGATTAGCCCATGACAACAAAACCACCACTCTCTATGCCAGTGGCTTTGAAAGCTTTACTTGATCAAAATAGATTCACTAGAGTCTTTTCTGTAGTGACCAGAAAGTGCAACAGAGGTAGATCTCATAAAACCTTGAATAATATATATATGTTTTCAACTGGCATTATTTCGGGTCTAAGAAAGATCACGTATTTTTTGTAGCAGCTTGACACGCTGGGGGCTAACAAATGCATTGTCCTTCTGTGCGTGCACTGGGATTTATTTGGAGCAGGGCATGTTTATGGCAATGCTCCTCTTAACTAGCCAGTGGGTATAATCCTGCCAAGTTCTGCTGTCAGTCTGTCAGTAAAAATAATGTCAGTAATGATCAGCAACTACCCACTTTCATCCCTTTTGCCTTCTTTGCTTTTGGGGTAGGCACTGTCAGGTGATGCCCATGGCCAGTTTTGCTCCTGCCTTACAGGAAGGGGAATTTCCCTTAGCAGGATGCGACCATTTCCCACATCCCTCTTTAACCTCCTACAGGAAATGCTAATAATAAAACAATGTTAAGAAAACGCTACCTTACGAGCAGCCAACTGTTTGGCTAAATGTCATGCTCAGCCTGACATTTCTTGCTGTGGAGCCGGGGCTGCAGCCCCCTGAGGGTAATGGGGGAAGACACATAAAGGTCGTTGTGATGATAGCGAAGGAGAAACTTTAAAGCAGCATACGAATATTAAGTCTGGTAGAGGCTGGCATGCAAATTAAAATGTAAATAAGGTTGACAAGCTTTCCAGCAAGACATCAAACTGCCAAAGGGCAATTCTGCCTTCTCCAGGCCTTTTCTGCCCTTCATGAGCATGCTACAGCTGTTTCCTTGGCTTGCAATGATAGTAACCTCCAGGGGAAGGAGGAATATGGAAGTCATAGTGATTCTTAGCAGCTGTCATATTTGCAAGGGTTTTTTCTTCAGAGTATTTCATAATCCCTTATTTTTTTTTCAGTGTAGTTCCCTTAGAAATTTAGGTTATACAATCACTATAAATGAATAAACAAAAATATGAGTATATACACACACAAGCATCTACAACAGTCTTAAAACTATGAAATTCTTCCAAGCTTCCTGAAAACAGGGTAATTGTGAGAGACTACTCCAGGCCTTTGGCATAATTAGATAGCAAAGGAATGAAGAAAGATGGGGGAGAAAAGAGAAAGAGTCACTGACATAGGTCACTGGTTGAATTGCATTTAAACTGTAACAGAAGCTAGAAAAGGTTGCCAAGGGTGAGAGAAGCTTTTGAAAACGAAGCAACTGAGGCAGAAGTCACAAGATAAGAAGCTTTATAATTCTCAGAATAGATTCACCCTCAGCATCCCAGGGTCAGAGAGATATGTGAGCAATGATTATTAATATCACTTCAAGAAGTCTGCTTTGATTTGGTCTATTTTTTTTCCCCAAGAGATTGAATTTTTTTTGTTTGTTTTAACATCTGGCAGAAATTCATTTGCGTATATTTAAAAACATGTGAACATTTAAGCAGCAATCCCCTTGGCATCCCTTCCCACCCTTTGAAGAGTCACAGAATCACAGACTCACAGAATGTCAGGAGTTGGAAGGGACCTCGAAAGCTCCCCCAGTCCAACCCCTGCCAAAGCAGGATCACCCAGACCAGGTCACACAGGAACACGTCCAGGTGGGTTCTGAATGTCTCCAGAGAAGGAGACTCCACAGCCTCTCTGGGCAGCCTGGGCCATGCTCTGGCACCCTCACACTGACAAAGTTTTTCCTTCTGTTCAGGTTGAACCTCCTATGCTCCAGCTTGCTCCCATTGCCCCTTGTCCTGTCATTTGACATCAGAGAGCAGAGCCTGGCTCCTTCCTCCTGACACTCACCCTTTACAAATTGATAAGCATGAATGAGGTCACCCCTCAGTCTCCTCTGCTCCAAACTAAAGAGCCCCAGCTCCCTCAGCTGCTCCTCATCAGGAGATGCTCCATTCCCTCCATCATCTTTATGGCTCTGCGCTGGACTCTTTCAAGCAGTTCCTGTCCTTCTTGAACTGAGAGGCCCAGAATTGAATACAATATTGCAGATGTGGTCTGACCAGGGCAGAGTAGAGGAGAAGGAGAACCTCTCTGACCTACAACCACCCCAGGATGCCATTGGCCTTCTTGGCCGCAAGGGCACACTGCTGGCTCATGGTCATCCTGCTGTCCACCAACAACCCCAGGTCCTTTTTTCCTGGTAGCTTTCCAGCCACTCCTCCCCACATCTGTAGCGCTGCATGGGGTTATTGCGACTGAAGTGCAGGACCCGGCACTTGGCCTTGTTGAAGCTCATACAATTGGCCACAACCCATTGATTCAGACTGCTGCCCTCCTTTCCCGCTGCCCTCCAGAGCAGCCGCTTGGCAACACCAGCTGCGTGGTGAAACTCTAAAAGAATGTACAAATATTTTTTTACGAAGATTTTTGTTTCCCTTTGTCAGTGCACGCCACTCGCTGCCTGTTGGGTTCCTTTTAGAGGGCTCCTGAGCCAGCCATCTCAAACCAGGAATGGTTTGCTGCAGTAATAGTGTCTGCTAATGTCTCATTACAATCAATTTAAATGCTTCAGTTCCACTGAGAGCTAATAACACATGAAAGTCAAACTAGGCTCATCATTTCAAAGACATATATTTTTTCATAATGAACTGAACTATTATGCCTGGTTGAAAGCTTGACTATAAAAGATTTTAAAGCTGTGTTTGTAGTGTCATTAGGACCTCCTTTTACGTATCTTCTAAGCTTGGAATCATAAAATATTCTCAGCTTTCTGTCTTCCTTTCATAAAATAACAAAGCTTTATTTATTGTCCTTTGCAATTTTGCATAGTTACAATACATATTTAATAGTATTTTAAAGAAGAATATATCTAAACCGCTGTGACCTGCCTAGCTTCCAGAGCTTTTCACATATATTTTTTTAGAAAAGTGAGTTTGTTTCACTGCCCTTTATTCATGTTATTGTTTCCATTCCCAACTCAGCCTCTCTCAACTTGATTGTCTTTCAACTAAATGGCCTCGTGAAAAGGAAAGTTTAAGTAATCATATCAAATTGTACTTGAAATCATCATGGGCCACTCTTCAGACAGATACCTGATGTAAGAATGGAGACAAATTGGACTCAAGAAGCTCAGTACCTGGCAGAAGTTAGGAAAGCAGGGAAAAAAGCAGATGCATGTATAGAAAGGAAAATCAAATTTACCTGGTCTTCAAAAAACTCATGATCCTGCCAGATCTGGAATGGGTAGGAAACTGAAGGCTTTGAGAAAAAAAGACAAAAGAGCAGTTAGATTGAAGAAAAGGAAGAGAAACAGGCTTATGTATTCCTTAAAAATTACTTCAACAGGTAATTTAAGAGGGATAGTGGAGAGGTTAAGCAGATGACTGAAAGGAGAAAAGAAATGCAGGGATTAACCACTCTAGATGGGCAAAGAACAAGGCACAAGGCACATCGACGTGCTCTGGGCACTTTGCAAATGGAGAAATACAGAGTTGTTGCTCCCCAGCAACCTGGTTAATCTCTGACTCTAGTCCCATCCACAGTGTACCCATAGATGAGAACTGATGGGGTGATGGGGACAGAGACACACAGCTAGTCTGGCCATAAAATACCGTGTTTTGTGAAGTTACGTTCTCAGGTTGTAACAGAAAGGGTCAAGAGAGGGGGAAAATCTGGGCTTTGATTTGTTATGTTGAGGACAAGGGACAGAAAGGGCTCAGTGCAGACAAAACCCTGCTGTCACTGGCAAGGGCAAGGAAGGGTGGTCCAACAGGCTTCGCCTGTACTAAGTGGAAAGAGAAGGTCCTCTAGGGTATGGTAGCCCTAAATTGAGTTGCATTAGATCCCTAGAAAGAAAATAAACCCAAATAAACTGAAATCAGCCTTTACGAATCCCCTCTCATCTGCCCACCTCAAGGTAGAGCCTGGGAAGGCCGTGACCAAGAAGGGATCCAGGAGTGGGGCTGGTTTATGAGGATCCACCTCCATTTTCTTTCCATCATTTCAGTAGTGTATCTCTGGAAGAGGATGACCAAAGACTGCAGCTGTAAACTTAAGGAGTGGTGGTTGTAGATATTAATAAAAACATTCATATGGGACTGTAGCCCATTGACAAAAAGTAACCTAAGCAAGTTGCAAAAGTTAGTTTAACACAGACTGCAGAAAAGAGAGGAAAAAACCCCTTAATTAGCCATTCCTAGCTTAGCTACTCACTGTCCAGACAGCGCAAGAATAGTCACAGCTACAAGACAGTTTAGTTCAAGCTGTGAATCCTAATTTGCCTTATTACACTGGCAGGTGATGACAGTGTTTCTTCAGCCTAATGTTAACAGGGGACAGAAATTGCCTGTCCACTGCAAGGCGTTATTTTTCAGTGGAAGAGTAAAGAGCAGCAGGCACAGACACCAGTTATCTGCTCTCTTCCTGTTCCTTAACACTGTGCCACCCCCTGATTTGGTTTGACTTCAACCATGTTCTCTCTCAGTCCCTCAGGTAATGTTTTTTCTATTTTCCCATCTTGCCTATAACTAAAAAGGGGAGAATGCAAGACCCTCTGACTTCTCCTACAGTCTCTTGCACTTAAGGTTTTGTTCATGAAAGAATTTTATCTTCTTTCTTGTGTGTACACAGCGCTGTGCTTTGCCCTAGAAGTCAGACATAACCTTTTCAAGATGAAAAAGTAACTCATCCTGGAGAACAGTCTGTGCTGAGACCAACCAGCCCCTTGAACAGGCTAAAGCAGCTGCCCAAATCTTTTATCCCATTAATTTCCATGTCCAGAACTAGTACATTGCTCATTCACTTAGGAGTGAGTTTCACAAATATTTTTCTCCAAAGACAGAGAACTATTACAAGAGGTTTATCACAAGTGAAAGCTAAGGTGGGTTTATGTGGCATTCTTAAAGCTTCAGTGCCTTGTGTAAGTCAACAGGAAAACACTTATTCCATGAAAATGCCACTGCAGCCAGATTGGTTTGGGCATCACTGATCTTGTGTGACCTAGCACAAATTAATTTTCACATTAACCTGCTTACGGCCATGAACACTGCAGAAGGTACTCGGGGATTCAGTTAATTACAATAATAATACTTTTGTGCTAATTGCAGGGACACACCAAAAAGGTTTCTGTAGAAATACTAACCCATTTTATAGCATGTAGGCCACGGGCAGTAATGAGCTTGATCTGTCCCGGTTGGTATACAGTAATTTTCTTTGAGGTCTTGTTTCTGACACTTGCAGACTTTTTCAAAGGGTTTTCACTTGCAAAACCATCCCTGCTTGCCTGTTTAGCTGTCTTCCTTTTTTATTTTTTGTAATTTTACTATAGTGTTAGTTTTGAAGTATTTCAGATTGCCATATTGTTTTCTCATGTTCATTGTGAGCTAGGAGGCATGATCTTAAAAAGCAGCAAAAAAAAAAAAGACATTAGGAAAAATAATAGAGCTGCAGAATGGAGAGTGGAACACCAGAACAGACTGAGGTGGTTGAGGTTTCTCTGTCTCTGGAGATCTTTAAGAACAAATTAGACATCTGTATAAAGATATAATTGTGACTTACTCCCTCTGAGACCTTTCTGCTCCCACATGGCTTTGAGGTTGGCAACCTTTCTGTCTCCTCATGCTCCAGTAGCAAGTTTCTGATGCCTGGCACCCATGCAAGTGTGTGCTGTTTGTCCTTGGGAAATGCAAGGCAGTGCAATTTGATGCAATCCTTTATCCTTGCAGTCTAAGCTAAATCATCTCCATTTGTTTTGGAAAGTGCAGTTGCCCCAGCGCAGACAACATTTAGGATCTTGATCACAAATCCCAGACCATAATGCTCTCCCAGGTCATCTCTCCCAAGGCTCTCATTTGATCTGAGTATATCTTTCTTAGAAGAGTATGTATAG
Source organism: Mesitornis unicolor (assembly GCF_000695765.1). NCBI lineage: Eukaryota > Metazoa > Chordata > Aves > Mesitornithiformes > Mesitornithidae > Mesitornis > Mesitornis unicolor. The sequence continues at coordinate 27,914 of NW_010177269.1, forward strand.
GAAACTTAAGTAATTCTCTGTTGTCCAAGCAATATCTTGAGTGTTTATGGGTTTTGACCATTCCTGTCCAAACTGCCTCTGAAAGCTGTATGGATGTGACATTTATCAGTGCTAAATGCTCTTTAATCACATAAGTGAAGGGATCATCTTGATCCACTGATTTATCTTACCTAAATGATCCTGGACTGTCATGAGTAGCAAAGCAGAAAATCAGAGAGCCTTGCAGAAACCAGGCCTACCCAGCCTGAGCCAAAGTAGTCAACAAATTAGTACAGACTATCACCATCTTTTGTCAATGACCTCTTCAAGAAAGGAAAAGCCAATCTGCAGATGTCAAATAAGTCTTTGGGTAAAGCCATAGACTGCAGTCATGAAAACCTGACACTGTATTAAAAATTATGATTCCCCCACTGAAAATGGGTCTAAAAGGATTTGCCTTTCAAGGGAGCATATGGCACCGCAATCCAACTGCTGGCATTAGGTGTAGGCTGGCAGCTGAGGGAAGGTCTGCATCAGTAAACAGATAGCATTTGACACAGCCCCTTTTTTCTCTCTCCTTATCTCTCTGCACTTGAGATACAGATATAGATACAGATATAGATATAGATATAGATATATAGATATAGATACAGACATAGATATAGATACAGATACAGACATAGACATAGATACAGATACATTATATAGATTATATAGATTATATAGATATACATATAGATATATGATATAGATAGACATAATATATATATTATACATATATAGATTTGCATTCAGTGAAAAAAAAATATGTATGCCTTGAATTGACTTTCTGTAAGAAAATGGGAAACACTGATAAACAAATAATACCCGGCACATTAGGATAACAAACAGTTCACTTACTCCAGCAAGCAAACAGCTGGTCCTTCAGAAAAGCTGTTGAGGTCATCATTCTTATTCTAGGATGCTTGTCAGAGTCATAGAAGAATGTAAGAAGCCTGGATATCAGGTGGGAAGTTTTCAGCCATTCTGTTTTCTGCTAATCTGTAAGCCTTGCCCGTAACATGGCTCACCAGCACAGCAGGGAGAGGTCTTCTGCTTCTTGTAGGATTAACCCTGATCTTTTTCTTCTTTACCTAAGTCTTTGTGTCTGGAGCACCTGAGTTGAATTAAATCACTAAAGGTATTAATTTGATTAAGACACTGTAGACAGAAACCTCAAATGGCTTGGTGGTGAGTAGTCTTCACTGACATTTTGTACACATCAAATTAACTTTACATTCTCAGTTTTCACTCAGTGGAAAGGCTGTAGTACAATAAAATGGTTTATGTGGCTTGCAGGACCAGTGATGGGATGGATAATAACTGGAAGATGTCACTGTGATGAGGTTAGGCAGACCTGGTTACTCCATCACTGGATACAGCAGAATCTGGCACAGGGAGAAGGAAGGGCCTCCCAAATACTTATTCAACTACAGATAGTACTTTATCTGGAAAATGACACCTACAGTGTCCATTAGGAAGGAGAAAAATGAATGATGTGTATTCAACAGATTTGGAGACACATAATTCTCTCCTTAGTAGTATGTAAAAACATACTTTAAAACATAGCTTTAGAAACAAAACAGGGAGTGAAATCCAAAATGGGATTAAAAAACTGAACAGACTCTAGTCTGGCTAATTGTCTTGATATCACTCTTTGATAATACATTTAATTTTTAGGAAGAGGGATATGATTGATGCAATATGTCTGATTTTTCAGGGGATCATTTGTTATTGCTTGATGTAGGACAAAGCTATTTAAACCAGTGTAGACATAGATTAAACAGACATTGTAACAAGGATAAAAAAGCCAGCTAAAGGAAAGGCAAGCATACTGGAAAAGACTGAAACAAAGATCGGATTGTTTATTTAGCAAAATGGAGATTGGTAGGTCAAGTTGTCTTCTCTCTGTAAATCTGCCATGAGAATCGATACACAACGGAAAAGAGCAATTTAAAGAGAGGAACCGTGTTGGTGCAAAAGCCAAGAACTCGGCTTCCTCTGCATTTAGTTAGAAAAATGAGTCTAACCATTTGAGGACTGGATTCTGTGTGCGGTCTTCCAACAGTTTTAAAATGCCCAAATTAAACTAATTGTAAGGCAGTATTGGAGCAGTTTATCCACAGGATTTTAGGTTTTGATTTTCTGTAAAGGCAGAAATTGGACTTGATTAAGAAGACCTTTTCCAGCCTGGTCTCTTATGCCATAAATGTAGGTTTCTTTAATTCAGTGAAGGATGTGCTCAAGAGTATCAGCAGTAATTGCAAGGCATTTGTTGGCATTGCATTGATTTTTCAGATGTTATTCAAATTTTATGTGAGCTGGTGCTCAAGTTAATCAACATTTCAGAGCATCCAGACCATCAAATATAGCCTCTGTGTCTAATTAGTGGCCAATTGCACAACATACATGTTTGCAACCTAGATAACTCGCTGCACACTACTGAAAATATTCTTTATAATAAGCTAAGAGTCATCCAGGGAGCATGACTTATCCTGAGGTAATATATGTATTTGTCTTGTTTAAATTCATTCAGGCTTGTAATGTGTTCAACCATTCCCTATTACCTGTTTGTATTAGAAACAGTAATCCCCCTTAATCAGGAAGCTCTAGCAAACTCGTATAATTCTGCAGCTCCTCTCAATGTTGCCTCTTAGAAAAGATCGATGCACATGTGGGAATGTTTTTATCCTTTTCATTCCTGTCTCCATACTTTTCTTTTTTGTTTAGGACATTTGGGATTTTTCTAAAGTTTTTTTAATGGTAAAAAGGGATAGTTTTGTTTCCAGTCTTTGCCCAGTTCTTCTTTTTAATTCAATAGAGGTTCCCAGACAGCCTTAGGAGATGTCTGAAGATATCCTTGTCTGGAAAAGGAGCACAGCTGAGTATAGGAAAGTGAAGGTTACACGGAGAGGTAGTTTTTACCTAGCAGCTTTGGAAGTCAGGGAGTGAATCATTTATTAATGGCATTATTCAATGTTAGCAAATGGTATAAATCATAACAGCAAAGCAGTTCAACCCAACAAGGTATATCCGTGTTTCTTTTGATAATGCTTTTGCCAAGATTCTGGTTGTATTACTGGTGGTCTTTCTGATCTCTGTACTTTTACTAGTCTGTAAGGCTATGCTGTTATATGAATAATTACATCAGGTAGTATTGGCATTCTTGCTACTATTTAATTTTTTGCTTTAAATTATACTTTTTAAATTATTTGTAAGTTTTGTTTTTGTTTTTTGTTGGTTTTTTTTGTGTGTGTAAGCTGCAGCTTTCATACTTGTTTATGGAATTAGTAAAATCACATCTTCCCCGACACACACAGTAAGAAACTTTTTTTCCCCAAGTCTCTTTTAGGAACACCTTTTTTATCTCTTCCCACTCTGAGTATATCAGAATTTCATGGAGTATAAGTACAAAACTGGCATATGATGTCTTAGCTGTGAATATTTTTGTGAAAATTTTCATAAAAGTTCACTTGGGGGTTTTAAGTCTTAATTTAGCAGTGTCTGTTTTAATGTTTGGGGTTTTTTTCATTTTTCTCTGAAAATCAGGCAGGTCAGACTGGTCTACATTTCCAGTTTTATTTCAAAAACGTTTTTGCACAGTTCCTAGGAAGGTCACGTGTTCCCCTCATCACATGAAGTTGTTATTGACTTTATGTTGAGGTTAAGGCTTGGCTGGCCAGCTCTCATGCTCTCTATTAACCCCTCTCCCCTCCTGAGAAGAGAAGATAAAGAGAATAAGGAAGAGAGACTTTATAGGTTGGAAAAGAAAGCTAACAGATTTAATTAAACGATAATACTAATACTACAGGATAATAA
>NW_010177270.1:0-3437 GCF_000695765.1 Mesitornis unicolor
CTTTTCCCTGGGCCCTGCCACCCTTGCACTCAGGAAATTCATTCCCCTCGCATGAATTGCCTATTTGCCAGGAAACTCATTTGCAGCAAACGAGCCACACAGCCCGCAGGCTCCGTGGGCAGCAGCCCTGCCTGGACCCCTCACGGCAAGGGGGCATAGCTCTGTGCCCGCAGGCTGGGAGCGCAGTGAGTCAGGAGACCCCAGGATGCACACGTGTGCCCCTGATGCCATCCCCTCTAAAGCTGCTGCTGCTGTTGCACTGGCACCTTGCACCCCAAAAAGAGTGAGGCGCTTGCCAGCTGGGCGCTGGGTCGTGGCCTGTGCCCTGCCTGACTCATCTGGGCTGGAATGGGCTTTTAATAGAAGGCGACTCAGCCTTGCACTGGGCGCAGAAATGCTACCTCCCACCCCGGCCACATGCTGAGCCTGGCCCTCGCACACCCTGCGTGGGTCCCAGCTGCCAGGGCTGGAATGGACCCCAGCCCATGGTGCACATCATCAGTCCTGGCTGGGGGAGGAGATGCAGGGAGAACCCATCCCCGTCTGGGCAGCGCGTATTGCAAGGCCCAGGTCACTGCGGGAACTTGTCACCACGCTCATCCCGAGCTGGGGGTTTCACTTAGCTTCATGCTCAGGCACATGGTGTGACCATGGTCTGGCCAAGAAGTGTCCAGGGCTCTCTGGCTACTGGCCTGGTTTGCCAAGGCAGCTGAGGATGCACCGTGGGTCTGCTGGGAGAGTCACAGCCCCCTCGCTCTGCCCAAATTGCAGCTTGATGTGCAAGCAGCTGGAGGAGCAGAGCCTGAGTCTGCCCAGGGTAACCACCAGTTAAGGGTCATCATTAGGTTCCAGAGTGTACAGCCCAGCACTGCTCACTCGCAGACCCGAGGTATCTCACCCTGTGTCTTGCCCACTTCTGTGTCCCACAGGTGTTCAGTGGGAAGCGCCCTGAGTCGGAGCTGCCGCCCCAGCCCCAGAGCACCTTCCGCAAGCCCCCCACGCCACCACCCCCCGAAGCCGGGGGCCAGCACTCCCTCACCTGTCTCGTGCGGGAGAGGGACCTCTCTCTCTTCGAGAAGTTGGGGGATGGCTCCTTTGGTGTCGTGCGGCGCGGCGAGTGGTGCACGCCTGCCGGCAAGACGGTGAGCAGCTGCTCATGGTGGGAGGGAGCTGGGCAGCGGAACCCCCTGGGGAGGGGACGATGCTTCAGGGCTCACCCCTGTTTCGGCCATAGCTGAATGTGGCAGTGAAGTGCCTGAAGACGGACGTGCTGAGCCAGCCAGAGGCGCTGGATGACTTCATCCGGGAGGTGAATGCCATGCACTCCCTGGACCACAGGAACCTCATCCGCCTCTATGGCGTGGTGCTCTCCCACCCCATGAAGATGGTGAGTGTGGGGGAACAGGGACAACCCCAATGCCACCCCATTGGGGTCGCACACAACAGGGCAAGTAAAGCCAGGCTGAGTCTGTACCCCAGGTCTTGTGGGGGCACAAGAAGACCCCTGGCCTGATGGACCTGCTGTCTCCTCCCCATGGCCCAGGTGACAGAGCTGGCCCCGCTGGGCTCCCTCCTGGACCGCCTGAGGAAGAACCAGGGCCATTTCCTCATTTCCACCCTCTGCCAGTACGCCATCCAGGTGGCCAAGGGCATGGCCTACCTGGAGTCCAAGCGCTTCATCCACCGCGACTTGGCTGCCCGCAACATCCTGCTGGCCTCCAACGAGCTGGTCAAGATCGGGGACTTCGGACTGATGCGGGCCCTGCCCAAGAACGATGACCACTATGTGATGCAGGAGCATCGTAAGGTCCCCTTTGCCTGGTGAGCCTCAGGGAGAAGGGGACCTGGGGGTGCAGCACCCACGACCTTCTGATGCTCACGTCCTTCCCCATGCAGGTGTGCTCCCGAGAGCCTGAAGACACGCACCTTCTCCCATGCCAGCGACACCTGGATGTTCGGGGTGACCCTTTGGGAGATGTTCACCTACGGGCAGGAGCCCTGGATCGGCCTCAACGGCAGCCAGGTGGGTGCATGGCCGGGACCTGCCCCCCTGCCTCACCCTGGGAGGGGACCTGGGCCCCGCTGACGGCACCCTCTGCCCTGCAGATCCTGCACAAGATAGACAAGGAGGGCGAGCGGTTGCCGCGGCCTGAGGACTGTCCCCAGGACGTCTACAATGTCATGCTGCAGTGTTGGGCGCACAAACCCGAGGACCGACCCACCTTTGTTGCCCTGCGGGACTTCTTGGTGGAGGTGGGTGAGCAGGGAGGGGTACAGGGGCCCCAGCACCCCATCCCTCTGGTGCTGCAGCATGGGCAGAGTTAAGGGTGTCACTAAGGCAGGAGGGGACTGGGGGGCATTGGCTGGGAGGTGACAGGCAGTGACATCACCACAGCAGGAGGACCACAGGGCCACCTTGCCCTTGCCCACCCCAGAGATGTCACAGCTGAGGGGCTGGGGGCGGTGATACTGTCTCTTGCCCATTTTGGGTGCTACCCTGCCCTGCGTGGGGCTGTGCATGGCCCCAAAACAGGGCAGGGATGGACCTGGCCCCTGTCCTGACCCCTCTTACCCCCCAGGCCCAGCCCACTGACATGAGGGCGCTGCAGGACTTTGAGGAGCCCGACAAGCTGCACATCCAGATGAATGACATCATTACGGTCATCGAGGGCAGGTACTGCATGGGAGGGCTGGCAGGGATGGCATGGGGGGGACACGGACCAGATGCCAGCTTCAGGGCTGCCAGCCTGCGTGAAGACAGGGGATCCCAGGAACGGGGAGACTGTGGGCACTGGCAGAGCTGCGGGGACAGGGATGGAGAGCTCCCCAGCACACCTGGCCATGTACCCCACAGGCGGGCAGAGCTGTCCCCGCTCTCCTGGGAGATGTTGGGGCCACCCCGGTGTGGGGACACAGCCATGCCCATAGGCAGCACAGCCCTGCCCGCACCATCCACCCCCGCTGACTCACCCCACTGCACCCGTGGGTTTGCCCCGGCCTTGCCCCGGGAAACCGCGCACCTCGGGGCCGCTCCCTGCTGATAGCGGCAGGGACGTGCCCCTGTCACCCAGCAGGGAGAGGTACCGGGGACTAGGTACCACGACGACATGACCTGTCACCCCCAGTGCTATGGGCTTTGCTCCTCGGTCCCTGATGGCCACCCCCTCTACCTCCCCGGCCACCTTTGGTCCCCACATCATGCCCTTACTCCTCCAGCTTGGGGACAGCCGGTACCCCCCAGAGGGATCCAACTGACAGACAGGAGGCCGGCCCCTCAGCCTGGGGAGGGTGAGGAGGAAGGCTCCCCCCCTTCCCTGTCCCCATCGCCGTTAGTCACGGCCCGGGGTGATTCAGGCCGGATTTGTGTGTCTGCAGGGACCAGCTTTCTCCCCGGCCGCCGCCGCCAGGGATGACTCTTGCCCAGGGTCTGGCGGTTT
>NW_010177271.1:0-2761 GCF_000695765.1 Mesitornis unicolor
GAGTTGGAGCAGGGTGGCACCTCGGGGTTCCCCCCACCTCGAGGGGGTTTGCTGCTACTCCCCGCATTGGTAGAGGGAAGCAAGGTATCGCTGTTGGGAGCGGCCTTCCTCCCAGGGGGTCCGGGGTGCCTGTTGGGCAGGGATCCCCATGCCCCAAAGCCGAGGTGGGATCGATAGTAAGAGGCTTTATTTTGCCCCAGGAACACAAAGCCCATAGCGTGGGCATGAAGTGCCCAAAGGACATGAGGAGGGTTTATCAAACCTCTCGAAAATCAATGGGTAACTAGTTTTGAGGCCCAGCATCCACCCTGCGGCATCGTCCCAGCTCATGTGCCCTTGCAGCCCCCTTTCTTATTTAAAAGGGGCTTTTCTCTCCCTCATGCTGCCTGGAAGCCAGCCTCATGGGAGGCTGACCCAAGCAGGGAGCCCAACACAGCCGTGTGCGGGTACTGGTGGTGGCTGCTGTAACTGGAGTGCTCCAAAGTGAGTTTTGGGGTTTGCATCTCTTGTCTGCTTCCCTTACACCCCCAAAAGTCATCTGGGTAGTGAGCTCTGAAATAGAGAGCTGCAGGGTAGCTTCCTCCTGGGAAATGAAGGTGGAGGAGGAAGAGGAGTGGATGTAACCACAGTCACTTTCCTCCTTGAGGAGCATCCCGGTCTGGGGTCTGGCTCCACAGCCTCCCACTCGGGGAGCACAGGAGGTGTAGGACACCCGGGATCACTCAGCGGTGGGTTTCCCACCGGCAGGCTACGTCGCAGAGCCCGGTGGTCTCCTGCCCCTGTGTAGTACGGGGTCACCCTCGCTGCTGTGTCGCTTTGGCAGAGCTTGGATGCGGAGGGTATCCTAGGGAGGACAGGCTGCTTGATCTTGCTGAGCAAGCATCTGAGCTCAGCATCTGTCAGGGCTGAAAACTTCCAGAAACTGTGTCCAGGCTGCATTTCCTATGGCTGCCGGACTTTTCCGGAGCCCTTCCTCCACCCTTTCCCCAGTGCATCCCTCCTTGTAGTGCTCTGGGGGGCAGTGAACACCACCTCTTCTCCCTGCAGTGCTCTGGACCATGGCACTCCTGACATCCCAGGCTGTGTCCTGCTTGTTAACTCCCCTGGATTGGGAGGCAGAAAGTTTTTGGGTGGCCGTGCTGGGAGCATGCAGGCATTGCCTGGGGAGGGAGCAGGCAGCAGGCAGGCAGGCAGCAGTGGTGGGACATTTCCTTCCTGGAAGGCAGGAAGTGATTATGTCTTTGCACGAATTACACAGAGCCTAAAAATAATGGGCAGGTCTCGGTTTTGAGCAAATACCCCTTGAGATTGGCTTGATTTTGCTTTTTTTAAGAGAGCAGCGGGGTGGGGGAGAAGAGAGCCCTGCGGAGTGAGCTCTGTGCGCAACCACATGCAAACCCACTGGGCGTGCAAAGGCATGGGTGCGCATAAGGTGCTGCTTGTCTCGCAAAAGGTGTGGTCGGCAGCAGCCTGGCTTTGAAAAGCATCCCCCCTTGTAAATGGAGCCGTCCCCTGTCGGGAGGGGAGCCGGTGGTTAGCTATGAATAGCACAAAATCATAGCCCTTGCCTTCCCGAAATGCCCTGGCTGGGCTTCTCGTGGCACTGAGCCGCTCCGCATGCCTGGCCCCGGGAGCAGAGTGCTGTGATGTGGGTACCACCCTGGGGTCCTCATCCTTAGGAACCCCCCCCAGCCGCTGGCTGGCACGGCGTCGTGCCACAAAACCTCCTGCGGGGAGGAGGTGGAAATGGCGTGGGGTGAAAAATTTGGCAGAGCGGGTTTGAGTGTGGGGCCATGGTGCTTCCTGGTGAGTCGGGGAGAATTTGGCTTTGGAGGAAAGCTCCTCTGCAGCACGGTTTTCTCTTTGGAGATGCCCCCGGCCTTTATCCCCATCCTGTATGGCTTTTTTTTTCCCCCTTTGCACTAGTGAAAGGAAACTCTCCAGTAAGCATGCTCGTAGACCTTGAAACTGCTGGCAGCGGGCTGACGGCACAACCAGCAGCGCTGGCGCTTGCAAATTAGGGCTTTGTTCCTCTTTCCATTGGCGGTCATTGATAAAACCCCTCACTTCAACCTCAGGCAGCCTGAGCATCTCCTGTGTGTCTGTAAGTTGCCTCTTGGCTCTGTGAAGCAGCACCCCAAGGACTGGTGTGGTGTGCAAGGGGACTGGCAAGGAGTCCTTAAAAAGGGCAGTAAAGGAATTTTTTGGAGGGGAGAGGGTGTGTGCGGTAGCTGTTGATCCCAAGGCCATCCTTGCCCCTGGGGTTGCTGTTAGCTGTTACAGGTGGGCTGCGGCTCAGCCAAAAAAGCCGTGTCCTGCTGCTGAGACCCATTTGTATCTTAATTCATCCCATGCATTGCTTGGGCTTTGCTTAGCGAGGAAGGTTTGATGCTGCTGATTAATAATCCACTGTAAACCAGGTTCGGGTGCAAGGGCTGCAGCCCATGTACCACTCCCAGTACCTCCCACCAGGTATCAGCATCCTCCCCATCATCCCCATCAGTGGCCACCTCCACAGCAGGGTGCAGAATGGCACCCACGTTTATGGGAGGATGTGCCTGGATGGCGTCTTTTTCTCCATCCTTCCATCCCTGTCTCAAACACCATTCCCTGACTTCAGGGTAAGGTCTTGTTAAATCAAGTAGCTAAAGGCGGGTTTGTCACATGGAGGATGGGGATGTGGTGCTCAGTTTTCTGCCAAAAGGCAGGAACGCATCAGGGAAGGGATGTGAAACGCTGGTCCTCATGATCCTGGCATTCC
>NW_010177271.1:2792-7396 GCF_000695765.1 Mesitornis unicolor
GGATTTGGGGGAAGCATCATCCAGCTGATGCTTTACACTCCTCCCTGGCAGATGCTGGTGGTGGAGCACAGGGCACACAGGGAATCAGTGTCACAGATTGAGAAATACCTTGGTACTTTCTAGGAAATGCTGCTTATTTAGTTATAATTTTGGCTGTCGGTGCTGGCTCTCTGAGGAGCCCGGAGCCGGTGAGAATGGAGGGCGCTTGCTTTTGCTTGTTTAAAAATAATCAAACAGTCGAGGCTTGTAAAATCAGAGCTGTCTGCTGCTAAGCTGGCTGCCCAGAGCCTTTCCCTCCCCATTGCAAAGCACTTTTGGGTTGGTTTAAAGTGTTTTCAGTCACGCTGCTTCCTTGCCTTATTTCCCCCTTGGAGCTCGGTGGGTGAATTACACATTTCTAATAAACCATGGCTTAATATATTATTTCTTACCTTTCTTTTTTTTATTATGTTTTTTTTTTTAATAAGCCAAGCTGCTTCCTCCCGGCATCACCTGGAACAACAGGAGCTCAGTTCCCACACAGCTTCTGCTCCAGGATATCTCCCGACACACGTGGGCTCCCCTGGCCAAGGGCTTGCTGTTTCTGTGTTATTTCATTTTCACTGTTTTTTGAAAAAGAGGGTTAAAGAGCATGCTGGGGTGGGGGGCTTGGCTCCAGCATTTCCTCCAGGATTCGGTGATGCCCCTCCGGCAGCGCTGGGGCTTCCTGCTGGCCGCTGCGGTGTTTCCTGCCTCCCTGTTTGGATCACCAGTGCTGGGTGCCCCCCAGTCCCTCACGGATGCATGCATGCCAGTTTTGTGCTGAAAAACTGCTAGGACTGCCCTGCACCCAGGGAAGGGATGGATGTGTTAAGAGGATGCTGCAATTGCTGCTGCTTCCCAAAGGGCTTTGCATTTTATTTAAAAAAAACCCAAACTATAAAATAACCTGAGGATGCACAGAGGGAGATTTATTCAAGTGCCCCCCAGTCCCTCACGGATGCATGCATGCCAGTTTTGTGCTGAAAAACTGCTAGGACTGCCCTGCACCCAGGGAAGGGATGGATGTGTTAAGAGGATGCTGCAATTGCTGCTGCTTCCCAAAGGGCTTTGCATTTTATTTAAAAAAAACCCAAACTATAAAATAACCTGAGGATGCACAGAGGGAGATTTATTCAATTTCCTATTCCTCCTCACATCGTGGCCGCCGGGGCAGATGCATCCTGCAGCTGCAGCCTGGCTGCCCCCCACTATATTTAGTCCATTGTTTGCTCCAGCTTTGAGTCCTTGCCAGGTCCCTGGGCGCGGGAATAACCCCTGTGCTGGGGGAAAGGAGCGGCTCGGGGAGGTGGGAGGCTGAGCAGGGAACATGATCGTGACTTATGTGTGAGAGGCCACAGAGCCCATGCATCGTCTCACAGGATGCTCAAGCAGCATCCCAATGCCATTTTCAGCCCCTCCAGCATTCCCCATCCACGCTGGGTTCAGTGGGGCTGGCTGTGCTGGGAGAGGGTCTGCAGGGGAAGGGAAGCATCTATACGTTGCCTGCCTGGAGGCTCCACTTTCTCATTAGGCAAAATTAACCACCGGCTGCTGGAGCTTTGAATTTAGGCAAAACACCTGGAGAAGAACAGTGCTGGTTTGTTTGAGTGGGATGCCCTCTTGCAGGGTGTCGGTCTTTTTAGTGGCTGGGGAGAAAATGGGCTCTTTGTTAGCGAGCCGTGGCCACGATTTATCTCAGGCTTGGCTTTTAGGTCTGTGAGATGAGGGTGGCGAGTGCCAGCGAGGGGATGAGCTGGCTGGGTGAGTGTTTCAGGGGTTTGTCCCTGCACCCCTTGCCCTGGGAAGAAGAGGCAAGACAGGAGGTGAGGATGCAGTGGAGGGGTTTTTGTCTCTGCATCCTCTCTCTCTCTCCCCTAGAAATACCTCTAAATACAGTGTTGTGCAAGGGAGGGGATGCTGAAAACCAGCTTGCCCTGCCTGACAGCTAACACCATCATAAAATCCATGCGAGTCGCATCTGAGCCCCCTAACTTCTCATAGTGGCAGGGAAACACAGCAAAGCCCCACCAGCTCAGGTGATTTTTTTTGAGAATAACTCAGATCTTAACGTGCCAGGCTGAGGTATCAGATGCAGTAGGGTACTTTTAAATATAGGTAAAACAATAAAACTACTATTTTTCTTAAGGGTAACTTGCCTGCCTAAGCACCTACTTAGTGTTTGCTAACTGTGCTCAACTGTTAGAGGAAAAAACTCTGATACTTGGGCTAATCCAGAGACCTTTGGTAGGCTGGTCCCTGGGTTCCTGCCTGCCTTGGCTGGCCTGTCATGGTGGCTCCATTGCACCTCTTCTCGTTGCAGCCACCAGCGATATTTGGGAGGGTTTTCAGGCAAGACCATTTTATCTGGTTTCCTGAGATAGGATTTTGCTTCCCAACTTGTCCCATTTTGTGTCCCAGCTTGCAGGTTGGGCACTGGGAGGGTGTAAGCCTTGCCATCGGATGCAGCAGTACCAGTACACAGCTGCTCCCGAATGGCTGACACCAGTGCTTCCCTCTTCCCCTGGCTTTTCAGAGCAGCTCCTGCGGTTGCCCAGAGCACCCATCTTGGGTAATTTCAGTACTTTTCTAGGAGATGCTTGCTTTTGCCTGCCCAACCAAAGAGGGTGGGGGAAAGGAGCTGAAATGTGATTTCCTCTCTCCATTAATTTTGTGGTTTGAAGAACCGTTTCCAAATTTGCCCAGCGTCTTTTATGTCTGTTGCTTGCCGGCGTGGTTTGTCAGGCCAAAAAAATATCCCGGGGGATTTACAGCGAAGGTGGGTGACTGCTGCGGGAGGACAAGGATGAAGGAAGTGCAGAAGCTGCATGCAGGTTTCGGCAGGAGTCTCCATCCCCTGCTGTAGAGATGCTGGAGCAAGCCCAGAGGGGTCGGTACAGCTCATCAGGCTGCGCTGGCTCCTTTTGAAAACATGCGCTGGTTCTGAGCAAAATGAGGAAAAAAGAAGGAAAAAAAGCATCCTGGCTGAACGCTCCCCAACTGCTCGCTGGCTGAGCTCTCCAGCGCCTTCTCTGAAACACTCAAAACCTTCCTATATGTGTGTGTATATATATATATATTTTGCTTTATTTTTACCCCAATGGTGTTTATGTGAAAGAAATGCATAAGGAGACTTAGATAAATGGCACTGACCCGAAACAGCTGGGTTTTTCCCCCCCCTACTTCTCTCTCATGTAAAAGAAACCAGGCTGCCTAATGGTGCAGAAAATTCGTGGTAGAGCAACAAGTTTTCTGTGGAGCAGGAAAGGAAGACGGGGAGGAGGGGAAAATCAGTGTAGAGACATGGATGTCTTGAAATAGCACATTTTCCGGAGGCTTTTTCCCCGCTTGAAGCATTTGCAGCTGCTGGGGGCATCACATTGCCTGGGATTGCAGTGAGGGACTGATCTGCAGCAGAGGCAGCTGCAAAAGCGTTTGTAGGGCTGGGTTAAAGCCCCCTCACCCTGGGTTTGCTAGAGCCATGCATCACCATCGGGCAGGTACTGTCCCCCTTTGGCTGCTGCCGGGGTTATTTCCCACGCAGCATCAGTGCGGAGGAAAATTTATTATTTAATAATTTAATTGTTTGTTTAATGATTTTTAAAGTTTATTTTTTTAATTTAAATTTTATTTATTTTTTTTTAATTCTATTGGGGACCATCTCAGTAGGAGTGGACAGAGTTGTGGTTTTTTGAGGGTTTTTTTTGATTGTTTTTTTTAAAACTGTTTTTGTCCAGGCTACCCCCTTGCCATCTTTTGCTTCATTTGGTCAGAAGGATGTGGCCCTGACTGGCGCAGACAGTCGGTGCATTGTCCTGGACCAGTTGAGTGTGGCAGGATGCTCCTGGCCACTGCCAGCTCCTCCCACCCTCCACCCCTTGGCTGGCCCTTCTGCTTTCATCCTCTTAGGGATGAGCTCCCTGGGGTTGTGGAGAGGTCTGCTTTTGGGGTTCCCCACCTGCCCTGGGGGAGAGCGTGCTCCTCCAGTATGGGAATAACTGGCTGCTTTAAAGGCAGCTTTTAGATTTGGTCATTAAGAGCTGGAAAAAAGCCCTCATCCTGCTTCCTCCAGGCTCCTGATGCCCCCAGTGCAATCGAGGAGGGGGGTTTCTTAGCACTGCAGGATTATTTATTGCTGGTTTGGGACGGAGGGGGCACCTTTCCCCTGTGCTGCCTCCCACAACTTCCGAGGCTGCAAAATCACGTGTGCGTAGGCACTGCCGAACCCATCCCCAGCTCCTCCTCTCCTTGCACTCGCATCAACACGCGTGTGTGCGTGTACACACATGCACAGCCTGGGCTGTGGCGTGACCTCTCTGAGCCTTGCTCGCTGCTCCAGGCGCACTGGGCAGCTCCTAAATCCTAAAATACTGCTTATTTAGTGAGGTTTACTTGGTGTACAAGTGTTTTCTGTACGGGGAGGGACCTCGGTGCTGGGAAAGCAGAGTATGAGGCCAAGGGCTGCTGGGTTCCTCTGCAGTACCATCTGCTGACTCAGCAGGTTTGGGGGGCCGAATCCAGAGTTTTGCATTTTCCACTCCCAGCACAGTCCCACTTTTGGCTGCTCCAGGTCTGGATCCTGCTGA
>NW_010177271.1:7453-15253 GCF_000695765.1 Mesitornis unicolor
GGGAAAGAGCTGGGTTAGCGTTTCTTCCCAAATGGGCCTCTCCTCACCGGCTGTCAGCAGTTGGGGGGGGCCTGCACCCGCTCGGGATTTTCCCTTCCTAAAATGGGAGAGGCTGAAAAAAAAGAAAATCAAATTCCTCCTCCTTCTCTCTCCCTCCCTCCTTGTTTTCCCTGCGGTCGCTGCTGCCTCCTGTCCTGGCACAGCTGCCTGCGGATTATGGGTACGACGGCCAGCGCAGCGCAGCAGCAGGCAGTCTCGGCATCCCCGCTGGAGAGCAGGGCGCTGGGCGACGGCAGCATGGAGGACCAGCACTCCCTCAGCATCCACTCCTTCCAGACCCTGGGGCTCCACAACAGCAAGGCCAAGTCCATCATCACCAACAAAGTGGCGCCTGTGGTCATCACGTGAGTCCTTGGCAGCCTCTTGTGTCCCCTTGCTGCTGCCTCCAGACCTCTCTTCTTCTGCACCATCTTCCCTAAATATTGCTCTTTTATTTTTTAAATCTTTACCTATACCATTATATACATATTTTTCCTTTACCTCCCTGCACATGGCTTTTGCAGGTACAACTGCAGGGAGGAGTTTCAGATCCACGATGATCTCCTGAAGGCCAACTACAAGGTGGGACGCATTTCTGAGGCCACGCTGGAACACTACCTTGTGCAGGTGAGCATCACCACCCCGTACCCAATCCGTTTCAGCCTGGAGTCTTGGGTCCTTGGGTTTTTTGGGGGCTAAATTTGGAAATCACCAAGAAAAGCTACTTTTCTTCCCAGCTGCATTCAAGCCTACTTGCTCAAATCCACTTATTCCCAATCTTCTCTCTGCCTGTCTTGTTTTGCAGGGGAAATATTTCATGGTCAGGGATGTATATGGCAAATTAGACGTCTTGAACACTACCGGCAGCTGTGGCGCTCCCAATTTCCGACAAGCCAAAGGAGGTTACGCTGTGTTCGGCATGGGACAGCCCAGCCTCAACGGCTTCAAGCTCGTGCTGCAGAAGCTGCAGAGAGAGGGCCACAAGGTTGGTGGGAGGGTGGAAATCGGGGTGGGAAAAGGCCAGGAAAGCATTTGGGCAGCCTCACCCTCTCTCCGCAGGAGTGTGTCTTCTTCTGCGTCCGTGGGGAGCCTGTGATCTTCCTGCGGTTGGAGGGGAACTTTGTGTCCTACACCCCCCGGGGCAAGGAGAACCTGCACGAGAACCTCCAGTGCCTGCAGCGGGGGCTGCAGGCAGAGAGCCTGGAGCTGGCCATCCGCAAAGAGGTAAGGTGGGAGTTGGGGGTAGGGTCATCACCCCAGTGATACTGCGATGCATGCATCTCTCCAGCTCAAAGATGAGCGAAGGGCTTGTCTGAGATTATTTTGATGGTGGTCCCCATCCCTGCTAGATCCACGACTTCGCGCAGCTGAGCGAGAGCGTCTACTACGTGTACAATGACATTGAACGCTTGCGGGATGAGCCCCACACCGTGCGGGTGCAGTGCGAGGAGGACATCCAGGTGACGGAGGAGGTCTACCGCAGACCCATCTTCCTCCTGCCCTCCTACAGGTGCTGCCCTTCCTCCTCCT
Source organism: Mesitornis unicolor (assembly GCF_000695765.1). NCBI lineage: Eukaryota > Metazoa > Chordata > Aves > Mesitornithiformes > Mesitornithidae > Mesitornis > Mesitornis unicolor. The sequence continues at coordinate 9,023 of NW_010177271.1, forward strand.
CCTCACACATGGTCGGTGGCTTTGCTTTTGCAAGCTGGGCTGCGTTTGCTCTTGATACCCTCTTATGACCTGCACCATGGTGGGGACAAAGGTCCTCCCACAGCCCCATCCTCCTAACAAGGGCTGTCCCTGTGCCCCACAGGTACCACCGGCTGCCCTTGCCCGCCGAGGGAGCCCCTTTGGAGGAGCAGTTCGACGCTTTCATCTGCTTCCTCAGGGTGAGCTGAGCGAGAGCTCCCAGTCTGCAGGGCCACATCGGGTTGGGATTTGCTCCTGCACCTGAGCAAGGATGCCATGTTGGGGAGCGTGACTCCCTGAGAGCATCTTCTCCTGGTTCTGGCTTGATGCTGCTCGTTAGAGGATGCCTGTGCCTGTGGTTGCATCCCATTCTGGTTGCTGTAGGCCCTGCTGGAGGAGTCCATGTGATCCAGCTGCTTGTCCCTACTCCTGGCTGGGCTGGACGTGACCCTCCACCCTGCATAGATGACTCTTCCCTAACGGCTTTGGGAGAAATTATCTGGTTTTGATGCAAAGGCTTTTGATAGCAGGGCTTCTTTTTTTTTTTTTTTGGAGAGTCTTCATCATCTTGGCAGCTTAGGGACTGGTGGTGGGAACACCTCTGGTGGGGTGGACAGGCCAGTGTCTGATGGGGAGGGCATCGAAATGCAGAGGATGGACCTGGTCTATCCGCGCCATTCCCTGAGCAAAGGGGAGATGCAACCACTCGTCTGTGCCTGGGCAGGGCTGTCACCTCCACCCTGACCATTGCAGTGGCAGAGCTGGCTGTCCTGGATGCTCCTGTGGTCCCATCCTTCTGCCCTTCCCTCCTAGGAGAGCCCCAGCCTGCTGCTGCGGGACCCTGGCAGACCCCCTCCGGCGCTGCTCTTCAGCTGCCAGACTGGCGTGGGCAGGACCAACCTGGCCATGGCCATGGGCACACTCATCTTCCATCACCACCGAGGAGCCACCCAGAAGCTCGAGTAAGTGGGGCACCCCCTGGGGCTGGGGTGTGGAGGGGATGCCCATGCTCCCAGGGCTGGTTTGATCTCCCTCTTCTCCCACCCTAGCCTCCCCCACCTGCCTAAAACATCTCCCAGGGACAGGCTTCGGGTCATTCAGGCCTTCATCGAGATGGTCCCCAAAGGCCAGCAGATAGTTGAGGAGGTAAGGGGGTGCTGGCAAAACCTCTGTCGGGGTGGGTGGAAGGGGATGAGATCGGCTCCTGCCCCCACCCCTTCCCCATCCAGGGCTTATCTGGGCATCTTTTCACTTGCTCCTCGCAAGGTGGATGGTGCCATTGCCTCCTGCTCAGAGATGCACGACATGAAGGAAGCCATCTATGAGTACAAGAAGAAACTGGAAGGGATTGGGGAGGACTATCAGATCCAGGTATGGTCGTTAGAGAATTGCTCAGCTGCAAGCTGCCTGCTCTCCCCAGGGTAATTTGTCGAGCTGTTTTTGCATGAGGATGAGAAGAATGTAAATTCTGGAAATCCAAAGCTTCCTGTGAGCTGGAAATGGGACGTGAAACCTGGAAGGTTGTGGTGCTTCGCTCTCTTTCGTTCCCATCCCCCCCCGCCCCTAGTTATTGAAGAGCCATAAAATGGAGCAGGCTGGGATTTGGGGGAAAGCTGGCCGTTTTGGGCTTTGCTGCCTCTCCTGGTAGATGACCTTGGGGGCAAATAATACCCCACGCCCTGGTTTTGTCAGCTGTGAATTGGAAAGATGATACCAGCCTGTCTGGTAAAAGTCCTTGGGAGCTGGGAGGGATTGTTGCTTAGAGGTTTTCCTGCAAATACAGTCATTCAAGGTCAAGCTTGAGACTGTAGATTTTTTTGTTGTTTTGTTTTTCCTTTTGCTTTGAAAAGCCATCAGGGTGGTTTTCTGTGCTGGAAAGCCATGGTCTCCCCTGTCTGACTGGGAAGCTCCTTGCTAGGTGGTGGAGGGGATGGATGGATGAATGGAGAGGGAATGCTCAAATGGAAATGCTGCCCTGATCCCAGCCTTTTCAGAGATAATCTTCCCATTTACATGCTGAATGAGGGTTGGAAGTGCCGGGGCCAGCTATAGAGGACCATCTAAAAAGCAGGCGGTGTGCGGCCACAGCAAGCAGGCTGGAGCAGAAAAGCACCATGAAAATGATTAGGCAATGGGAAAAGAAAGCAGTTACTGTTGCTTTTTTGGAGTTTAGTGGCAGACCACCAGTTTTAACCCCTTTTTAGGGTGGATTTAGGCACGTCTGCTGCTGCTGGTGTGATGGCAGATACTCTCTTGTGTAGCAGGGAAGTTTGGGCACAGGGCAGGGGATTTTCCCACTGCCTCAAAGCCTTTGCCCGACTCCTCCCTGCTGAGGAAGGCTGCTCTGTGTCATCCTCAACGCCAGGGAAACAACTGGCCGTGGGGACCGCCGTAAATTATCGGCGAGAAGTGTTTATTTGAAGTCTGCATGGAGTGAGAGCAGGTTTAAACAATGGCAAGGGCCCAGGAAAAATGCTGGGGAGGGAGAATGAGGAGTGGAGAGGGGCTGATGCTCACCCATCGTAAAACCAGCCTGGGCTTTGCTGGGTGAGCTGGCGGAGCCTGGCTTGATTTCTGGGGAGAGGAAGGGATTTTCTAGGCATGGAAGAATGATTTCACGCTGGGCTGTGGGTTTCTGCTCTGTGTTGAGGGTAAAAATGGAGATTTAAGTCCTCAAGCAATGGTGATGCAGGGGTAGGTGCATCCCAGCGTGGGATGCCGAGCTGCACCCTGCGGTACCCAGCTCTCCACTGCTGAAACACGAGCAGATCATTCCCCTTTTCATCCAAAGCCTATTTATGGGCAATATTAAGAAATTTACCCTGGCTGAGAGAGCAGGGCTGGTTATTATTGCAGGAACCCAAGCGCTCAGGGAGAAGTGCCGCTGGCAAACCCGACACGGCTCCGTCCCCGCAGGCTTTGTTTTGAGTTTCCAGAGCAAAGCCCCTTGCTCTCCCTCTTGATAAATGACAGCGGGATGGATTTCTCGTGTGGAGAACAAGTAAATATTCATGAGTCAGAGATGTGCAAACTCTGCTTGCCAAGCCTGCCCCCATATATGTACGGCCTCATCTTATAGGATTTTTCATCATGTCCTTGGGAGAGGGTCCTGACGGGCTCTCTGGGGATGCTCACAGACCCTGTGCTGGGTGCTCCCTTGCCAGTGCTGGCATTGCGGGTTACTTTTTTTGGATGACATGCTTGGATGCTCAAATCTCTGCCCTGAGGCAGCGTGGGGGTGGCTTCCAAATTATGGAGAATCCCAAAGTGAGCTTGTGTCCCTGGGAGGAGACAGCTCTACTGGGGAACGTGCCTGGTTTGGGTGATGATGATGATGAGGAGAGCATGCTTGAAGTCATCTACATAGGCATCATGATGCTTCTGGGGATGGAGGGGAAGGAGAGACACTTGGAAATGGAGGATATTACCGGGCGTGTGACTTATGTCTCTATTTAGTAAGCTCGTCTTGCTCTTATTTAAGTTTATTTAATGTCACCCATCATTTTGGGGTCTGCCACCTCCTGTGAGATGCTGACTCTGGAGCAGCTTCTGGACATCCTGCTGGGCTTTGGTGGCAGACAGGGGAGTCCCCAAGTGGTCCCTGTCTGTTCCTTGTGTTACCCAGAGCATGGGATGGGGAGGCAATGTCTCCAGCAGGCTCCCCGCATCCCATCCACGGCATCGCTGACAAGGGGCCCTCTCACCCCAGCGATGCTGCACCCTGAGGTGACTGGAGTAGGGGCAAGACTGCATTAACCAACCCCCTCCCCTTGGGTTTGAGTCTCCCATTATCATCTGGACAGTGTTTCCCCCTGGGACAGCAACACCCTTTGGGTCTGGTTGGACCTGCTCCCAGTGTGTCCTTGGGCTGAAGGAAAGGTTTTGTTTGAGCTGAAATGCAAAATTATGTCTTTAAGCATCATTTAATATGGAAAACTTGAAATGTTTCATTTAAAGAAAAAAAAAAGGCACGAAAACCTCTTCCAGATTGGATTTTGTAGTTCCGCCCGTTCTCCTTCTCATTTGGCAGTGGTTTCTTTTCAAACAGCTTGGTGAAGTTAGCACGAATACACAAAAAAACCTTCTGAGCAGCTTAAATGGCTTTCCTGCCCCCTTTCCCCCAAAATCTGCTGTTTACAAAAAGACATGCCTTAGGCCTGTTTGCTACTTGCTTGTCTCTCGTTTATGCTGCAAACAAACATGTGTAGGGCTTTTTCCCCAGGCTCCTGGTCTGCTTGGGGCTGCAGGACTGGCGGCCTTGGGCATCCTGAATTCCACCTACCTTTGCTTTCAGGGGAGCAGCACCAAAGAGTATTTCCTCCAGAGGACTTTGCAGAGCCTCGAACGCTATTTCTACTTGATTGCTTTCAATTATTACCTTCATGAGCAGGTAAAAAAAAACCAACAAACCACAGACCCCAAACTCCCTCTTTTGATCCCTCTTTTGGTTTTTTGGGGTTTTTTTTTTGGCTTCCCAATGTAGTGGGAGGGAAGGGGTCTCCACCTCTGAGTTTCCCAAGCAAATCCAGGTTTTTTCGGTGGGATCCTGGGTTGTGTCTGAGCAGGGGGTGAGCCCAGGCTGACGGCGCGTTCCCTCCGGCCCCTCGCCGGCAGTACCCCCTGGGCTTTGCCCTCAGCTTCAGCAGGTGGATGTGTCGGCACCCTGAGCTCTACCGGCTGCAGGCAGAGATGAACTCCTCAGAGCTCACCGTCACTGGGGACCTCATCACCAAGGGGACACGAGTGCTGGTGAGTGCCTGTCCTGGATGTAGGGATGTGGCTGGCGGCTCCTTGTCATCCCCTGGGAATGGCACCTTCCTGGGATGCTCACCCTCAAAGGAGTTCTGTGGGGTGGGAGAAGCAAAGGGTTTCCCTGTTGTAAGGCAGGTGCTGAGTCTTGGGGTCTCCAGGTCCATGTTGAGGTTTCCAGGTCCATGCTGGGGGTCTGAACTCTGTGTCCTGTCTGCATTCTTGGCAAGGATAGCCACCTGGTCAGAGAGCTTCTGTGTGTACGGATGTATGTGACCCTGCAGACCCTGGGTACCAGGATGCTGGAGCACCCTATGATGCGAGCCTGAGCTGCTAGCCTAGCTGCAGCTTCATGTTTCTTGGTGGTCTTTGGCTGTGGTGAGGTGAAGGAGGCCAGAGCTGTTGGTGGCTTGCTGCTTCTTTGGCATAGTGTCACTGCAAGAAGAGCATCTTCCACCTTTGAAATGCAGCCCTGTGGCTTTGAGCCCCGATTTGCTGGTGTTGGAAGGGTTTGGGGATTTCTCCTGAGTGGGACCATGAGTGAGAGGTGGTGGTGTGCTGGGAACTCCTCTGCAAACCTGTGGGTGCGAGGGGGCAGCTGCAGTGCTGGAGGGTGCACCACTTGCCCAGCCTTTGCTCCGCTGCAGGTGGCGGATGAGCGCTTCTGCCCGGATGTGCTGAGCACCGCCAAGGAGATAAGCGTGGCCAACTTCCGACGGGTGCCCAAGATGCCCATCTACGGGACGGCGCAGCCCAGCTCCAAGGTGAGGGGCACACACACCCTGTGGTGGGCAGGGTTGCCCGCAATGGGCTCCCAGCCCTCCCGTCACCCTTGCCCACCCCTTCCCCTAGACTCTGGGCAGCGTCCTGCGGTACCTGATGGATGCCAAGAGGAAGCACTCCCGCATCGTTTGGATCAACCTCCGGGAAGAAGCCATCCTGGAAGGGAATGAGCAGATCTACACGCTGAGGGAGCCCGGGCATCTGGAGGAGCTGATCCCCATCCCTGCTGCCTCGCCCCAGCAGCTGGAGGTGAGCTCCTGCCTGCCGGGGAGATGCCGGGCATGGCGGGAGGTCCTGCTTGTCCAGGGAGGGCTGATCTCCCCTTCCCAGGAGCCCCTGTGGGTGATGTCTGTAGGCTTTGATTGTCCTTCACCCAACAGAGCTGCTTGTTTTGGGGTTTATTCCTTTTGACAATGAGGGGCAGTGCTTATGCTCTCTGTGTCTGTTGGAGGCTGGGGACAGCCCAGCTGATGCAAAGCCAGGCATACTGCAAAAATAAAGGAGTCCTCCTGACTTTGCTGTCACTGTGTAAGAGTTTGCAAAGACAGAGCAAAGCAGAGATCCTCCCCAGAAGAATTCATAGCATGGCTTGAAAGCCAGGGTAAAAGGCACCCAGGGAAAGGAGAGCAGATGTTCCCAGCTGGGTTTCCAGATGTCATGGTTTAGGGCTGGGCTGGCCAC
>NW_010177272.1:0-1558 GCF_000695765.1 Mesitornis unicolor
GGCCGTGGCTGGCGCTGTAGGGCAGGGAGAAAGGATGAATTCGGCACAGTCCTGGCACGCACGCTGGGAACGGCGGCTTTCACCATTCTCCAGGGCTGCTACCAAACACCGTGCATTGGCCGTGATGGGTGACGGTGGTGACTCCTGGCAGAGGACGGCATGCACGGAAACGAGCCCGGCAATCGCTTCTCCAGCCCGGCTGCATTACCTCAGCCTTGGCTGGGCCATGGCTCCTCCGTTTATCAAAGCCATCAGGGCTCGCAGCCGTCGTGCGCTCACTATTACTCATTTGAATCCCAGCGTCGCTTCGCAGGCAAACCGAGGGGGAAGGCAGCTCATCCGTGGCCATGCCAACCTGGCTCTCGGCTCGGACCAGAGCTGGGTATAAAAAGACCTTCAGGGAGCTGTAAGACTAAAACCTGGCTCTTGTCTTAGGAGAGCGTGAAGGTGCTGCGGCTGACGCTGCCGAATGACCTCCCCGGCGACAGGCGCGAGCAGGCGAAGCAGAAGGTGGGTGCCCCCCACGGCTCGGTTCAGAGTTGAAAATACAAATTTGTGAGGTAATTTAAGGAGGCAGAAACGGGCGTTTGGGGGAGGATCGGTCACTTTATGCTTTGGGAAGTAGAAAACTCACCTCCTGCTCTGTTAAATGTTTTGGTGCCGCGTTCCCCCGCGAAAATGTGTGGTGCTGATTTGACTGGAGCTGGGCGAACCGTTCCAGCCAGTCTCACCTCTCTGAACGCCGCTTCTGTCTCTCCCAGCCGGTGGGAAAAGCCTTCGCCATGGTGGCCAACAGATCCAGCAACGGTCACTCCCTGGCCTCCGAATGCATCAAATCCAACGACGGCGATGAGGAGATCATCAAGGTACGGTCCCTGGCTCGCCGGCTTTGTTGCAAAGTGATCTTGTTTAGTAAGCACGGCTGGAGAAAAGGTTTTGTCTGAAACTACATGGGCAAAAAGTGCTACTACGCCACTCCCTGGTGTGGTTCGTGATGGGGCGGCGGGAGGCTTGGTGCAGTGCTGCTGTTTGGAAACACCAGCTCGGTGGCCTTCCCCTGGTTTTAGGGTGCTGCAGTGTGAACCCAGGGCAGCTGCAGTGGCTCCATGGGGTCGGGTTCACACTGGAGGAGGAAAAGCTTCAAAAAACACCAAGGAAGGGGAACTGCAATGGGGAAACCCTTGGACAACACGGCTGGGAAAGCGGTGGGATCCAGTGTCCTGATCCCTGAGGAGCTGGGCTTTACTGGTGTTACTGGGCTGGCTGGAGTTGACACGGACTGACCCGCTGCTGCTGTCTCTCCTGGGCAGGTTTACCTGAAGGCACGAGCCGAGGGCAGCGTGAACCATGAGGAGCACGTCAACCAGCTGAAGAGCGAAGTTCGTTACATTCAAGAGGTAGTTAACGTCCGCGGGGGGCTCTGGCTTGCACGCTGCTGCCTGAATGCGTGGGGGCTTGCGGCGAGGGTCCGGGGCGCTCGGCTTCGCCCGGGGACGTCCCGTGGGGGTTTCACACCAGTGGGCGACGATGGCCGCGCCGGCTGGGGGGCGTGGGGACC
>NW_010177272.1:1589-3692 GCF_000695765.1 Mesitornis unicolor
GCTGAGCCCCAACCGCTCCAGCAAACCGGCAGCGGAGCCCAACTCTCCAGTTTGTTGACTTGCCTGTACAGGGCAGTAGTCTAATCAAGCGCCATAAATTAATTCAGCCTGACTAATTGCTCTGCTATATGGACTGAATTTGAAGAGAATTGCGTGATGGCTTTCCCCCAAGGCTGTCCCCTGCATGCCTGGGTGCGGCACAACCGGAGCCTCTTGTTAAAAGGCAGTTTCTTTGGTATGTCTCATCTCCCAAAGTAAACTGGATGAGGAGGCTCTGGGAGGATTAACCCTTCCCTCTGCTCCTGGTGGGGATGGGATTTCTGGTTGCAAGGCACTGCAGCGGTTGCGTGCATGTTCTGGTCTGGGCGGCTTGGCCTGAAAAACAAAAGAAAAGAGAGAAAAAGGGGAAAACAAAAAGAAATCAAACTTGGGGTTGCTCTCATGAGGGAGTTTCTGTGCTGGGTGCTGGCCCCGGCGAGCAGTGAGGGGCAGATTGGGCAGGGCAGCCTCCAGATCTTATACACCATCCTTCTGACTCCTCTGCCAAAATAGATGTATTCTCCCCCAAAAGCAAACAGCCTCTTCCCGCTGCCTGCAACCCAGACCCGCTCCTGCCCGCCCAGGGCTGCAGCGCTCCGGGGGTGTTGCTCACCCAGCCCTTATCTCACAGCCACCTGGCTGCCAAATCTGCCTGATCCTTCCCACTCCTGGGGCTTCGGCTTCAGCTCTTCTGATCTGAGCTTTCCCGTAGCTCCCCGCAGCTTGGATGCAAACAGGAGTCACGTTTTAAAAGGGCCTTTTAGCAGTAGTTGAGCGGGACCTGGACCTTTCCTGGCCACGAAGGCTGCGCGGAGCTCTATCAGAATAGCTGAAGCAGCATAACCGTGCAGTACGACTTAATCCTGCATGTGAAAACCAGGGAATAAGCTAAACCAGTAAGTCACGGTGGTGGTGCCAGTCTGGCGGCATCCCAGAGAAGTGCCCTGCGCTGGGTCGTGGTGTACAAGCCCTGGGGATGTGTGGATCCAGCCCAATCGGTGTCAGGGATCGCTGTCCCCAGGTTAGGGGCTCGATTGCTGACCCGAGAGCCACACGCTGTGCCCTCTCCTTGTCCCTTGTTGTGCCGCTGCCCGGTCTCCATCAAACGGCTTCGCCCCAGCGCCTCAGGCGTCTAAAATCAAGGGGCAGGGGTGAAGCCACGCTGTTAATTCTTTGAGAAAGCTTTTCTTGGAAAAGTGTTGGGGCAGCGTTTGCTGTGAAAGCTGTAAATCATTCCCCTGGCTCACTCGCTCTGACTAATTCGAGTCGCTGCGAGTCAAGACCGTACTTGTCGGCGTCCTGCAGCGCAGCAGAGCGGGAGCTGGGGAACAGCAAAGGGTCTTCTCAGCACTTCAAAGGTGAAGTCGATGAGTAACGCTTGAAAAATCAGTAGCATCTCCAAATTGCTGCTTTTTTTAAAAAAACAGTGGTTTTCCTTCCTGCGATCGTGTGGGACAGCTGCCTCGCAAGGATTTGTGCTGCTTGCGGGCAGGGCTGCAACCAAACCAGAGGGTCAGGCTGGCGGCAAAGCCATCGATCGCGTGTCGGCACAGGGCACCGTAGCGGCCGCCGCGCCGTCGTTTGGTTTCTGTTGGGCTGAGTGACGCTGTCCATGCAGATCGAGCTAAATTGACTTGCCTTTGCCAGGCTAGAAGTTCTTTGAAGAAGCTGCGGGAAGACTTAAGTAGTAAACTTGAGAACAGACAAGGAGATAAACAGCACGCACAGGTAACGGGAGCACTTCTCGGGTGTTAAATGACATTGACTTATTAAAAAGATGTCACCTTCGGGTCTGGAAAATGATAGGAGGGGCCTTAAAGATCGAGGCGCTCGTGGCAAACGAAAGCCACGCCGGCACCGTTTACAGGCCAGATTCGAAACCCACACAAGCACGTAACGAGGAGTCAGTAAGCGAAACGCCTTGGCCGTGCAAATGCACTACTGCATGTTCGTTTGCGGGGAAACAAACCCTGGGTCTCGAGTTGCTGCGGTGCCGCAGAGCGAGCTGTCTGCATGCGACTGCGCTGCGCGCGAGCGGCTGCGCCGGCCGGCGTCACATCCCTG
>NW_010177272.1:3723-11624 GCF_000695765.1 Mesitornis unicolor
CGGCGTCACATCCCTGTCCGTCTGTCCTTTGTTTAGGTGGTGCTGGAGAGGCAGAACGGGAGCTGGTTGTACCCCGAGAGGCTGCGTGCCGATTCCTGGGAGGACCAGGTATGGAGTTAAAGAGGGGGATTTCAGCTCTCCAGAAAGAAATCCAGGGTTTTAGTCTGATATTTTCCTCCCAGCAGGTAACTCCGAGCCTGTTCAGCACACAATCAGGCGCTCCTGCAGCAAACCCCAGTCTTTTTATCAGGGTCAGATCAGAAACGGAGTGTGGCTCTATGAGAGCAATAAAAATGTGCATAATGGGCTTTTTAAACCTCTGCACACGAGAGCTTTGTAGCAGAAGGGCTGACAGGAACCTGAAGCTGGGTAAATATTTATCCAGCTCTTCAGCTTTTGCCTGGCTGGGGCAGATGCTCAGGGCTGGGCTTTTGGGCTGGGTTGCCACGGATCTGGCTCACGTTGCGGGGTTTCAGGTTGCCCAAGCGTGGCTCAGGGTGGCATCCTGCAAGCAGAGCTTGGGTGGCAACCAAAGGCCACCGCGCGCCTTATCGGGAGGGCTGGAAGCTGCCGCTCGAGCGTGGGTGGTGAGGACAGGAGCGCCTTTCGTTTTTTCAAGCTGAGAAGCGATGTTCGCAGGCTTTGTCACCAGCGCTGCCCACGTTGGGGCGTTGAGGGCTCCTTTGATACCTCCCGACGGCTCATCCTGCCCTGTTGTCCTCTCCGCAGGAGGACGACTGCTCAGGTGAAGACGTGGAGAAGATCCGACAGACGGCAAAGAGGCTGTTCACAAAGCTGCAGGAGGCCGAAAAGCGCCATCAGTTTGAAAAGAAAGCCTTTGAGGTGACTACGCTGAGCACTTCTCTGCTGGGAAAGCGTGGGTTTTATCTTATTTTGGTGGATTTTTTCAGTTTGGAAGTCTGAGGAGCTGCACGGCGTTAGGGTTTCTCCTTGCAGAGCAGTGGTATTGGTGTGCGTTGGTAAAATGCACCAGGGAGTCCAGAGCTGAAAAGCGCCATCAGTTTGAAAAGAAAGCCTTTGAGGTGACTACGCTGAGCACTTCTCTGCTGGGAAAGCGTGGGTTTTATCTTATTTTGGTGGATTTTTTCAGTTTGGAAGTCTGAGGAGCTGCACGGCGTTAGGGTTTCTCCTTGCAGAGCAGTGGTATTGGTGTGCGTTGGTAAAATGCACCAGGGAGTCCAGAGCTGGCTCCCTGACTGCCCATGAATCTGAAGGCATCAACGCTTTCCCAGTTCAAAAATCCCATAAAATAAAAGCGGCAGCCAGGTTGGAAGACGATCTCCCTTAAACTCTGCCGAGCCTTTCCAACCGTAGCCAGGTTTGCTGCACAAGGGCTGGTTTTTGGGGACTGGGGACCACCAAGGCGTCCCAGCCAGCTTGAGAGGAGACCAAATCTGCAGTTCCCAACCATGGAGCTGTGGTCTCTTTTGGAGCTCAGCCTCCATCCATGGGGCTGTTGGTGTCAAGAGGGGTGAGCTGACCGGGAGGCACCCGAATCCATCGCACGGGCCCCCTCGCCCGCCAAGCGGTGCTGACGAAGCTGCCACGTTCACATTCCTCCCTCCCTCAGCCCTGGTGATTAATGTCCCCTTCGGTTTGTTTTCTAGTGACTGCTCATGTCCCGGATGGGCAGGGCCTGACTGTGTCACCCCGCAGCTCTGAGCGCTGGTGGCAGCGGTGACATCCCGGCTCGCATCCTGTCCCACAGACCAAACTGGTCCTGGGAACCCTGGGGGGTTCCCCGCAGCGGGGACAGGGGACAGTGGCTGCTGGGGAAGTGGGTTTGAGTGGCGACCGCTTCCTCCGGCGCAGCGGTGGCTCGTGTCCCCAGGGCGCCTGTGCTTGTGCATAGGAAGTCGCGTGGTTTGGTGGCATTTTGGGGTCTTTGGTCAGCGGCGATGCTGACTGCGGGCTCTGAGGCATGGCAGGAATGGGTGTTTTGGCAGCTGTTGATTGTGCCAGCGCTGTCCAGATGTTCTTGAGCTGCCCTCCAGCTGTTGTGAGGATCCATGGGGACACCCTTGTCCCCTCTTGACTCCCAAGCCATTGATGCAGGCATGGGGCTGGCTGCTGAGGTTGGTTCCTTGGGCAGACGGCCCGAGAGGAGCCTGCAAACAGCCTGAGAAGGAACTCTTGCGTTTGAGGAGCCTTTATTGCCACAGCATTGAAGCGCTCGCTCCTTTGAAGTGCTTTGAAGCTGGGGAGCTTTCTGAAGAACCTCTTCTCTCTGAAGCACGTCGGGCTGTTTGCTGAGACGCCCGGCCGCCTTCAGCAAAATCCTCCTGCCAAGGCTTCGAGCACCGGTGCGGCTTCAAAACGTCGCTCGAGAGAAGGGCTGTGGTGGTGCGGGTGTTTGGACATGCAAGGGTCTGGGTAAAGGCGTCTCCGTCTCATTTGCAGAGGACGATCTCGCAGTACCAGGAGGAAGCAGAGCAGGCGAGCTCTGCCCTGCGGAGAGCGGAGAAGAGCGTGGTGGAGAAGGAGGTGGAGGTGGATGAGCTGCAGAGACTCCTGGCAGGGATGGAGAAGGTACCGGCCCTAAAGCAGGGGCTGGTGGAGTTAGTGGAGCTGCCTGGGTCTGCTCTGCTGTGTGGGAGGGAACAGGAAGGCCCAGTGGTGATGAGTTTGGCAGTGCTCAGTGCAGACCCTGCAGTGGGTCTTGGACTGGCTGCAGCATCCCCACCATGCAGAGGGTTTGACTTCCCAACCGGGTTTAACCTGAGAGCGTCAGGCAAAGCCATGGGCTGGGAACGGCTGCAAATGGGCTGCTGCTGATTTAGACGTGCACTTCTCAGGTCTAGAAGATCTGGTCGGTCTGTGCGAACTCTCGCAGGTATCCTGGAGACGAGTGCACAGTCTAGACAGCCACCCGGTTCTTCTTCTCGTGGGGGCATTAACACAACCTCCAGCCTTGATGATTTTATTTTTTCTTAGCTGTGGGCTGATCATAATAACATTAAAGTCATAAATCTAACAGTGCTGCGTGAAGTGAGCTGGGACCGCCTTCCCCAGCCCGACAGCGGGGAAGGAGATGGGTTGGTGCCTTGCCTGTATCCTGGGGGTAAAGGAGTGGGACGTCTGCTGTCGGTCACCTCTGCGGCTGCCCTTGTCTGTCTCTCACATGTAAATTTAATGCTGGTGAAAACAACCCGCAGATCGAGCGGGGAGGCCGCGCTAAGCCTGCCCGGCTCCCTGGGTGTTTGTAGTTGGCTGGTGCTGCGCAGCGGAGGCCAATGTGTTGCGACTTGTTTCTGTGCGTGTAACTGGGCCTCTCGCTCTGTTGCAGGAGCACAGGAGCTTGCTGCTGAAGATGAAAGAAGGCGAAGCCGAGCTGGCGAGGCTGAGAAGCGTGGAAGGTGACAAGCTTGCCGAACAAGACCGGTGAGGCTTGGCCTCCGGCTCGGCTGCCAACTCCGGAGCAAGCCCACGCCGCTGGGTCGGGGTGTCAGCTCGCTGGGGCATGACTGCACATTCCTGCGAAGGGCGGGCTCGCTCTCTGGCTTGCAAAACAGCGCCCTACTCCCCAGAGCTGACTCATCTCCAAATAACTCCCGCGGTTTTGCCCTGCTCCAGGAGATCCGGAGCTCCGGAGCCGGGGCTGCCTGGGGACCTCTACCGGCACCACTGCGGGCTGGGAGCTCCGGGCAGGTCCCGGGGAGCCTCCGGAGCAGCCGATTCTCCCCGTGATGTCGGATTTGTTCCACCCAGCCGGTATCCTTGTGCTCCGGGGGCTAATTGGCAATGGCTCGTTTCTGGAAGGCCTTGTTTGTGGCCTGACTCTTCCTGCTGTTCTTGTGTCCCTGCAGCCTGTGGTTGCTCATCTCTGTGGCTCCTGCTTTGTCTCTTGTCTCTCCTTACCTTGTCTAGCCAAAATATTTCAAGACTTGTACGGCTGTGGAGGAGACCTGGCTGATAAAAAGCTGCTCTGGGCATAGCTGGGTGGGTGCTGCCGTTCTGGGAAGGCATCTGATGGCGCCTGGACTCTCGTCCTCTTCTCTTCCCAGGTCAGCCCAGCTGGAGAAGGAGGTGGCCATGCTGCGGGAGAAGATTCACCACCTGGACGACATGCTGAAAAGCCAGCAGCGCAAAGTCCGCCAGATGATCGAGCAGGTGAGAGGAGCAGGAGGACTCAGAGAGGACTTAAAAGAGGAAAAAAAAAACCCCAAAAAACAAGCTGCTTGGCAGCAAAGAGTCGCTGGTTTGCGGGGCTGAGTCGCTTGGCAAACCAAAGGGACACAGGTTCAAAGGCAGCCCAGAGCCCTGGCCTGCAGCGGGGACTGACCCCGGGGTGACAGCCCAAAGGGCTGCGGCGTGAGCAGCCCTGGGCTGGGGTGGGTAATAAACGGAGCGAGAAGGCAGGGGTTAAATCTCCAACTGTGTCAGCAGAGGCTCCTTCACCTGGGGCTTAATCCTCAGACTTAATTGGAGGCTTTTTACTTCTGATTGGTTTTTATGCAGACCTTGGCGCTAACAAACGCTGTTGACAGGCAGAGGGGTGCTGGCTGAGCCGCCCTCCTTCCTGGATGTTTCCCCAGCCCGGCCATACATGAGAGGGGTTTTCAGCTGCCGTGAACTTTTCTCTTCCAGCTCCAGAACTCCAAAACGGTGATCCAGGCCAAGGACGCCGTGATCCAGGAGCTCAAGGAGCGAGTCGCTTACTTGGAGGCTGAGGTGCGTCCTAGCGGGGCCGTTTTGGGGGGTGAACGGGGTCTGCTCCCCTTCAGTTGAAGCCTCCTGGTGTGACTGGTTTGTGCATGCCCACGGATCGTGGCTGGGCTCCCTCACAGCGATGAGCTTTGCTCTGGGCAGAGCAGCCAGTGGCAAAGCCCTTCCCCAGCATTGGCACCTGTTTCACGTAGGGAAATGTCCCCTCTGCAGCCCCCAGGGCTGTGCCGCTTCCCCGAGCTGGTGCGACAGTTTCCGATGCAGCCGGGGCTGCTGGAGCAGCTGTGAGCTCACACAGAGTCCAAAATAATCTCATCAAGCACATTTCTCTGGCAGCAAAACCCTTCCTTACAAAGCCGCAGCTGAGCGCGTGCGTGTCAGAAATTAAAATTGCGTTGCAGCCTCTAGGATTGTAACAAGTGTCAAACCTCTCTCCTTTTTTGGAGAAAAACTGAGCCTGCACTGGCACTTCTGCCACTCTCTTCCTTCCTTGGTGCCTTCTTTTGCTGCTTTCTGCGTGGGGACGGTGTATGTTCCACTGAAATTGGAGAAGAAACTTCTCAGTGAGGGTGACAGAGCCCTGGCCCAGGCTGCCCAGAGAGGTTGTGGAGTCTCCTTCTCTGCAGACATTCAAAACCCGCCTGGACGCCTTCCTGTGTAACCTCATCTGGGTGTTCCTGCTCCGGCAGGGGGATTGGACTGGATGAGCTTTGGAGGTCCCTTCCAATCCCTCACGTTCTGGGATTCTGGGATTCTGTGATGTGAGCACAACCTGCCCATCCCCAGCTCCCCATTGCTAATGGCGGCCCCATCTCTTGCAGAACCTGGAGATGCACGACCGCATAGAGCACTTGATCGAGAAGCAAGTCAGTCGGGGCGGCCACAGCTCCCGAGCACGCTCGAAGTCGGAGTACGTGAGCAGGTACGTGGGGAGCACGCACCCTTCAGCCTGCATGGCCGCTCAGCAGCTTCATCTGCAGGTCCGCATCTTGCCTAGGGGGAGATGCTGGACTCGGGGATGCTCTTCTGGACATGCATTGTGTTATTTTCTCTCTGCAGAGAGGTCTCCATTCCTCTATCCCTCCCTCAGGGGAGTACAGCGGGGCAGAGGGCACTCCTGTGGGCGGTTTTGGGGGGAGCAGGGCTGGGGCAGGACCCTCTCCCAAACCCCAACCAGTTCCTCTGGCTGAACAAACCCTTTCTGTCTTGCAGCAAAAGGCTGACGGGCCCCAAGCCGCTGCCTCTCATTCGAGTAGTGGAAACATGAGTTTTGAGGGCCGGTCCGAGCTGAAGACTCTCCCCTTGTTATCGTTGACTGGATTTCCCTGCTTGACTGCCGTCCTCTGGCCTCTGTGCTCCCGGAGTCTCCCCGGAGCTGTCGGCGGGGGGCTGTGCCCTGGAGAACTGCGGCAGCCGAGGACAGACGTAGCCGAGGTGGTCCTGGCAGAGGAAGGAGGTTTGCGAAGCGTCCGCATTGCTGTCCCCACTGGGTCCTGAGGTCACAGGGATGCCAGTTTGGAGGCTGGGACCCGCCGGCCCTGGCGTGGACACAGTGGCTCTCTGGCTGGAGAGCCGGGCTCGCTTTCCCCGGTCCATCCTGGGTTTGCCGGGGTTGCTCTGCGAGAGCAGCCTCTGCTTCTGAAGGGCCTCGTCCGAACAGAGCCCCCGCTTCAACTTGCAGTTTGCCAACATGGACTTGGGGTTTAAAAATAAATTAGAAAACCAAGCAAAGATTCACTGTCACAAAGAAGAAAGAAATCCTCCTGAATCCGGACTCCTTCCTACACCAAAGCCCAATGCGTGACAAGTTGGGAGCCTCCACCTCCGATCCCCAGCACATATCTGGCTGCTCCGGACTTGGCAAAGGCTCACGTGGCCAAAAATCAATGTATCACCGTGCTTTTCCAAAGAGCGTAGAGAAATTGTACCCGACCTACGTGTAGTGTTTAAACCCAGAGGCTGTTTGGTTTGTTACCTGTATTTATTTCAATAAATTATTGGTGTCTTCCAATGATGTGGTGACAGGCACGATTGCTGCTGTCCACCTCCACGGGAGCACAGTTGAGGACTGCCTGTCCCATGTTTGAACTGGAAAATACCAACCAGCTTCCTCTGGGCTTGCCAGTTATTACCTGTCTTGTGCGAGCCCTTGCTCAGGAAAGGAATTTGGGTACTTCGAGAGGAAAGCCGTGGGCATTTGTACTGACCTTCATATAAAAATACACACGTGCCTTAATCCTCCTGCCTGCAGTTGATTGAGTCCATGTCAACAGTGGGGTGGATTCGGCGTTTTGGGCTGTGCTGGTGGGGCTCCTTACTTCTTGAGGTAGTTGTGCACGCCGCCTTTTCTCTTATTTTCCTTGCTGATGTGTTAAACTCTACCAAACATCACCCTCCTCTTCCTGTGCCTCACAGGAGTGAGCTGATGCTGCGTTCAAGGCCATGGTGGCGAATGCCGGGGGCTCACGTGGCCAGGAAAGCCAACGGCATCTTGGCCTGTATTAAAAACAGCGTGACCAGCAGGGCCAGGGAGGTGATCATCCCCCTGTACTCGGCACTGGTGAGGCCGCACCTCGAGTGCTGTGTTCAGTTGTGGGCCCCTCACTAGAAGAAGGATGTGGAGATTCTGGAGCGTGTGCAGAGCAGAGCCACAAGGATGGGGAGGGCTCTGGAGAACAAGCCTGATGAGGAGCGGCTGAGGGAACTGGGCTTGTTTAGCCTGGAGAAGAGAAGGCTGAGGGGAGACCTCATCCCCACCTCCAACTGCCTCAAGGGAGCTTGTGGAGAGGTGGGTGCTGGGCTCTGCTCCCAGGTGATGGGGGATAGAACAAGGGGAAACGGCACCAAGCTGTGCCAAGGGAGGTTCAGGTCAGAGATAAGGAGGAAGTTCTGTACTGAGAGGGTCGTCAGAAGCTGGACCAGGCTGCCCAGGGAGGTGGTGGAGTCCCCATCCCTGGATGTGTTTAAGGAGCGGGTAGATGAGGTACTTAGGGATATGGTTTAGGGGGTAGACAGGAGCGGTTGGACGTGATGATCTCAGAGGGCTTTTCCAACCGAGCCATTCTGTGATTCTCAGCTGGCTGCTTCTGGATTGGAATTGAACAGCTCCTTATGGCTCCCCTGTCCACTCAGCCTCTCCCCAGCACCTGGAGGGGACAGCGGCTGGGCTCAGGGTGAGAGGTGCCTCTCTGCTCCTTAAGCAGAGTTCCTCCACC
>NW_010177272.1:11709-11983 GCF_000695765.1 Mesitornis unicolor
GTCTCCAGACTGGCTCTGCCCTGGAGCCTGTGGCATTTCAGTGCCTCCCTGGCACTCCTGCTCCACACAGCGGCCTGTGCCACCCCCTTCCATGGCAGCTCGGGCTCCTACAGTGACAGGAGGGGGGGCATGGAGAGCGTGGGCCTGCTGTGAGGCCCCTTCTCCCTGGGGACGGGGCTGCTCCCCTCCCCTGCCCCATGCTCCCTCAGAGCTAGGGTGCTGAAGAGGCCTGCGGACCCCTGGGGCTGGCGGTGGAGCCCTGCAGACCCCTTGG
>NW_010177273.1:0-567 GCF_000695765.1 Mesitornis unicolor
GCCAGCTCCCGGTAGCTGGTGGTGAACTCCCCGATGAAGTCGTGGCTGTGGGGGGAGGTCACTGTCACCTGGGGTGCGGGGTTGGGGTGGGGGTCCCCAGGGCCATCCCTGGGCTCACCTGCCATCGCGGTCCCAGTCGTACACCTCCACCTTGATGGTTCTGCAAGGCAAAGGGGGGTCACAACCCCCCCAGGACTCCCCACTCCGGGTCCCCATGGCTGCCCCCCCCGTGCCCGCTCCCCATGGGTTTGTTTTGACGCCTCCATGGGCCTTTTCCTCCTCCTCCTCCTCCTCCTCAGCCTTTTTCGGGGGATATTTTTATCCTCCGTTGCCACAGCAACGGCCGACACGGGTCCAAGCCAGCGCGCGCTGCTGAGCTGTTTGCCAGGCCACGCAGCTGGTGACACCGCTTGTTGGGGGGGGGACACCCCTGGGGATGGCACTGTGACAGCAATGACGCCCATTGCCCAGATGGGTAAACTGAGGCCTGCGGGGTGGTTTGCTGGGGGTGCGCTATGGCACAGGTACCACAGAGAAGGCAGGATAGGGGTGCAGAGTGGCTGGCCC
>NW_010177273.1:608-1251 GCF_000695765.1 Mesitornis unicolor
CAGAGATGGGGGGGCAGAGGGGCCACCCTGGAGGACTCAGTGTGGGAGGCCGGGGGGTGGCTGTGGCGCAGGTACCACAGAGAGGGTGGGATGGGGGTGCAGAGCAGCCAACCCGGAGGACCCGGTGTGGGAGGCTGAGGGCTGGGGTATGGTGCAGGTACCACAAAGATGAGGGTGCAGAGGGGCCGCCCTGGAGGACCTGGTGTGGGAGGCCAAGGGGTGGCTGTGGTGCAGGTACCACAAAGATGAGGGTGCAGAGGGGCCGCCCTGGAGGACCTGGTGTGGGAGGCCAAGGGGTGGCTGTGGTGCAGGTACCACAAAGATGAGGGTGCAGAGGGGCCGCCCTGGAGGACCTGGTGTGGGAGGCCAAGGGGTGGCTGTGGTGCAGGTACCACAAAGATGAGGGTGCAGAGGGGCCGCCCTGGAGGACCTGGTGTGGGAGGCCAAGGGGTGGCTGTGGTGCAGGTACCACAGAGATGGGGGTGCAGGGTTGCAGAGCGGCCGCCCCAGAGGCCCCGGTGCTCACCGGTCGTAGTCGCCGTTGCAGAGGGCGCGCACCGGGATGGTGAACGCCTGCCACACCGGGTTCAGGGTGTTCCTCACCACCTCCGTCTTGTGGCAGATGGTGAAGCTGGGGGGGGAC
>NW_010177273.1:1326-2216 GCF_000695765.1 Mesitornis unicolor
AGCCGGCCCAGCCCCGTGGGGACATCAGGTGTCACCCCTCCCTGTGATGGGGGGGTGGGGGTGTCCCTGTGTTTTTGGGGAGGGGGTGTCACTCACGTCCCGTCCTCGTTGCTGCGGTAGAAAACGAGGAAGGGGTCGGATTTGCCGAAGAAATCCTTCTTGTCCAGCTTGTTGGCGCAGAACTGCAGCGTGGCCACGTCCTGCGGTGGGGACGGGGACAGCGGGGGGGGGGTCACCGGCCCCCCCCCGGGGACATGTGGGGTGCAGGGTCTGGGTGGGCACTGCTCGGTGTGGGGGGACAACAAGTCAACCCTGACCCTCATCGTCCTCGGGGTGAGGAAGGCCCAGGGGGTGCAGTAGGGGGGGTCTCAGCCTCTCCCCCATGGCACTGGGGTGTCCCCAAGCTGTGTCCCACTCCATGGCACTGGGGTGTCCCCTTCCATGTCACTGGGGTGTCCCCAAGCCGTGTCACCCCCCTATGTCACTGAGGTGTTCCCAAGTTGTCCCCCCTCATGTCACAGGGGTGTCCTCAAGCTGTTACCCCTCCAATGTCACGAGGGTGTCCCCAAGCTGTGTCACCCCCCATGGCACTGGGGTGTTCCCAAGCTGTGTCACCCCCATGGCACTGGGGTATCCCCCCCTCCATGTCATGGGGATGTCCCCAAGCTGTGTCACCCCCATGGCACTGGGGTGTCCCCGAGCTGTCCCCCCTGTGGCTCACCCGGCAGTTGCCCAGCTCCTCGGCGAGGAGGATGATGGTGCCGCACTTCTTCCCGGGGATGCCACTGCCGGGAAGGGGACACCCGTGTCACCGTGTGCGTGTGTCCCCACCAGAGCTGAGTCCCCCAAAACTCACCCGTTAGAGACAGCTGGAGCAGGTCGCCTGCCCC
>NW_010177273.1:2244-2719 GCF_000695765.1 Mesitornis unicolor
AGGGGTGACGGAGGGGACACCCCCCAAAAATCCAGCCCCCCCCCCATGGAGAAACTGAGGCAGGCGCTGGGTAAGGGACAGCGGGGCCCAGGGCAGCGCGGAGCCATCGCTGTCAGCACCGGGGTCTGGGCTCTGTCCCCGTCACCCCGATAAGGACCTGGGCACCTCGCCAGCGCAGGGGGATGGACACAGGGACACCGGGCAGCCAGCCCAGCACACGGCCATACCCCCCTCCCCTGGGGAAACTGAGGCACGGGGCTCACATCAGGGGCTTCTCCAGGCGGCTGCCGGCCGAGCCCACGATCTCGCCCAGGGTGCAGAAGGCCTGGCCCAGGAAATCCTGCGGAGCCGCGGTGTCACCGGAGGCCCTGTCCCCATCGCTGGGGACTGGGGGACAGGATGGGGACGGGACACACAGCGGTGCCAGCCCCACACTCACGTGTTTGGAGAGGGCGGGGCTCTTGGGGTCCCCATC
>NW_010177273.1:2731-3438 GCF_000695765.1 Mesitornis unicolor
GGGGTGGCCTTGGGGACAGGGATGGGGACAGGGATGGGGATGGGGATAGGGATGGCACAGGGATGGGGACAGGGACAGGATAGGGGCAGGGATGGGGACAGAGATGGGGACAGGGATGGGATGAGATGGAGATGGGATGGGGACAGGGATGGGGATGGGATGGGGACAGGAAGAGGACAGAAGCAGGGATGGGGACAGGGATGGGGACAGAGGTAAGGACAGGGATGGGATTGGGACAGGGATAGGACAGGGATGGGGATGGGATGGGGACAGTGATAGGGATGGCACAGGGACAGGGACTGGATGGTGACAAGGACACGCCTGGGATAGGGACAGATGCCAGCGCCTTCCTGGCGTCCCCAGGCAGCGCCACCGCACCCAGCCCTGCAGCGGGGGGGCACTGGGGGTGGTGGTGGCCAGGGGGTGACAGCGGGGGGTGACAGCGGGGACACTCACAGGTCGAAGCGCAGGTTCTGCTTCTCCTCGAAGAAGTAATCGAGGACGAACTTGCGCAGGAAATCGGGGTTCAGGGTGTTGTCGATGACCTCAGTCCGGCCAAACTGGGGACAACGCGGGGACATACGGGGGACACACACGGGGACATTGGGAGACACACAGGGACAGACGGACATGGGGATAGGGGACACGGAGGAAGAAGAGCAGAGGGGGGATGCGGCGAAGGCCGGGGACATCGGGGACATGCGTGA
>NW_010177274.1:0-405 GCF_000695765.1 Mesitornis unicolor
AGCCCACACGGATTCACAACTGCACACGGACACACAACTGCACACACACAACCCACACGGACACAACTCGCATGGATTCACAACCGCACACGGACACACGACCGCACACGCACAACCCACACGGGCACAACCCACATGGATGCACAACTGCATGTGGATACACAACCACACACAGACAGACAACCACACACACCCACCCCACACGGACACAACCCACACGGATTCACAACCCCCATGGATGCACAACTGCCCACGGGTCCACAATCACACACGGGTGCTTGACACACCAACTCGCATGGATGCACAACCACACACGGACACTTGACACACACAACCACACACGGGTGCACAACGCACAACCACACACGGACACTTGACACACACAACCACACACGGGTGCACAAC
>NW_010177275.1:0-22044 GCF_000695765.1 Mesitornis unicolor
GATGTCGGAGCGCGGCCGGGCGGCGGCGGCGACACCGCGAAGCCGGAGGGTCCTCAGGGGCAGGGACTGAGGGGCTGTAGCACTACTGGCCAGCAGATGAGGGACCCCGCACGACCGCGTATAGATGTAGCTATTACATATACAGAAATTGAACGGGAACTCTCGGTGTGAGACAGGGACAGTCACTTTTCTTACTGTCCCCGTGTCTTGACATGAAGAAGATCAGTTGCTAAACTGTTGCCTAATCAAGTCAGGTGTGACACAACACCGAACTTGTTTCAGAGAAGGAGTTTCCTGTTGGAAATCAATTTTCCTGCTAGTAACAGCACTTGAGAAGCTGGAAGGCAGCAGAGAATGGCTCAGGAATGATGTGCGATGTTAGAAAGCTTAAGGTCAACCAGTGTGCACAGAGGTTGTGAACTGTAATTGCTCTTAATGCTGTTTAAGATTAACCTCAATGGTTATCGGGGTTTATTGCATCAGCACCAGAGGAAAAGGAATTCATATGAAGAAATAAAACCAAGAGGCACAGTCAGCCATCTCCAGCTAAGAAAAAAGACAAGACTGAAAGCAGTCCTTTTAAATATTAATATTAAATGGGAATACCCCTAAGTAATAGAAACACACAGCTAGGAAGTATGTCTTGATATTAAAATATTGTCAGATGAGACATTAAAATTCACTGTAGATTGTATGAATCATCAGCAAAAGAACAAACAAAAAGTAGAGGGAGAACAAATGAATAAAGTAGTTTGAATCTACCTGAATTGGGAGGGTACTATTAATAAAAAAGCTGTTCTCTTTGGAGAATTCCAAAACTAAGGATAAAGTAATGAAGCATTAACTCACACTGGGAACAAGCTGTGCCTTTCTAGTACAGGTCTGTGAAATGTTCAGCACCTTCAACTCAAACCAGCCTGGAGCCCGAGTCCATATGAAAGGTCTAACAAAGCAAACAGAGATTGTATCAGAAAGGCCCAGGTGTAATCACGCTTTAAGGCTTGATATACTTATTCCTACTGTTTCCCCAGCCTTTATAAAACCAGCGAAAATGAGATCATGCCACTGACGGCTTATAGACTGAGGTACAATTTGTATAAAAATTGGGGAAAGGGAAGGGTAACCTGTTGCATTTTTTTAAATAGCTAAATCTAATTTTCATTCCTGTGAAACATTTCTAAAAGCAGATTTGTTCCTCAAAAACTGGAAAATATCTACCTTGTTATGAAAAGGGAGTCTTTTCAGCTTACTGCATACATTTGACATAAAGTTGATTATTTTTGTTATTTGTTTCATGGTGGTTCCTAACAATCCCAGTGGTAGGCTGGAAGCCTACCCTGCTAGGCACTGTCCAGAAGCCCTGCCCCAAGAAAGAGCCCCAGGAAAGCAAACAGCTCTGCAAACTTGGACTCGGCTTACAGCGGAAATCCTTACACAGGCTTCAGCCCCCTAGTATGCCCTCCCTTCCCTAAAGTCTGAGTAAATAGAGATGCCTTTCAGGATGTCTGGGAGGTCAGTGAGCTGTTCAGGCAGGAGAGCAGCAAGTTTCTACAGTCAAGGACACTTGCCTCTCTGTGCTTCCCTTCCCTGTGGGCACCCTACCACGCTTTTTTACACTAGTGACAGATGGATGAGAGTACCTAAGGACATTATAGTAGGGTTTTGTTGCTGCTCGTGGTACACTTAGCACTAACTAGTAGAAATCCAAAATTAATGCAATTTCTCAGTCACAAACATTCTTGGTTTCCTACGGTGCCACTGCTGACCTTAATTAAGAGTTCAGCTAAACTGAAAAATAATTGAATAAACCATGAGAGCTTGAAAATTATTAGCCCAATTAATTACTTTGTAGGCTGGAGAAACAGTTTTACTGTTAATTTAAGACTCCCAATTTGATTGAATTATATAGAATTAACTTTGTTGAATGAAGCCGTTGCTGGCAGTCAAGGAGACTGGCATTCAGTGAAAATAGCTAAAATTTCTGCTAGCAATGAGGGGTTCAGTGTCATCTGGAATTAGCCTATTTAAATAAGCTGAATGTTCCTAAATGGTAAATAATGCTGGGAGGACTTCAGCTGGAAATTATAGGACTGTTTCTGACTTGTTGGAAAAGAGTAAGTGGTAGCTTTCTGAGATTATAGGATTAAACCGTATCAGTACTTTAAATGTGACTCATGAGCAGGGGCTTTCTGAAGAGAATTACATAAATTTCCCAAGGTCTTTCTGAATAACAAATAGTTCCAAATAATTTCCTCATCTTTAATAACTACGGGTGAAATCCTGGCCCCATTGAGGTCAACAGAAAAAGTCCTCTTGATTTCAGTGGGTTCAGGATTTCACCCAGACTCTGGGAAATCTACAGTTCTTCTGTAGTCACTGGGTGAGGAAGAAGTGAGGAAGTCTCTGCAGCTGGACATGGCATTTTCTACCAACTGGCAATTCACTGTCCTCATGTTTTTATATTTACTTCACTTAGCGATGAACCAGATTCTAGTCTCATTTGCACCAGTGTGGATTTACAAGATATTTTTAGATATCTCTGAGCAAAATGTGTCTTCTTGTCAACGTATGTGATCTCAAACAGTCCTTGCTGGGTTACAGAAGTAGTGTAGAGGGAACTGTGTGATTCTGAGTTGACCATGTGGAAATTTAACTTACCCATACTGCTACCTTGAGGCAACTATTTGCTTACCTGCACTAAGTTAATTACAATTGCTTTGCTATAATTATTACAGTTCTAATCAAGAGTAGATAATACAAACTGTAATTACTCATACAGCTATTTTAAAAACCCCAAAACTTACACACCAAAGAAAGCTGGAAGACCAACGTGGTAAAATCTAATTTAACACAAGTCACTTTATGAATAAGAGAAGTAACGCAATCTGTTTTCCTGTGGATTTGTATCTTCTGTCCCTTGGGCCACCCACAAAAAGTGCTTAGCTTTCTTCTAGACCCCTTATCTCACCTCTTCTAGGCGAGAGATGGTTTGTGTCATGCAGAGCTGTGTGCATCAGCTAGCTAGGTTGCCCATGGTGTTTGGGTGGCTGACTGCTGAGTTTTGCCTCTCTCTTCCTCAGTGGGGTCACAGATTTCACAAAGCACATGAGGGCCCTTTCTCCTTCCAAAGCTGGCTAAAAAATTAGTAAGAATGACTAAAAAGAGGAAAGTAGAGAGCACTGTTGGGTAGGTTCATTTTCTTAGGAAAACTACTAGAGATGAGGTTCCTTCATGGGTGTCCATTTGCATAATTCCCCTGAAGTCTCTTCAGTCATGCTGTTTTATATCAGCAGGAGATCTGACCATGAATATTTAAGAACTTCAAACCTCTTGTTGAGGGCACATGAGGACAGTTTCAGATTTTACAAGAGCAAAGAAATAAAACAAAGGGTTTCACGTTTTTCATAAATCAATCCCTCTAACTCAGCCCTTGCTTTGAAGCCCCAGAGTGTGTATAGACTTTTACCTTTTTGCCAGCTCTTATTAAGAACTGTTTTTCAGGAGTTTATAGCCAGATCTACAACTCTCTGTAAAACTGAGCATGACAATTTTGTGACAGATCCTGTCTTGGTTAGCAAACTTCAGCTTCTAGTAGAACACTTTGTGTTTTACCTAAAAGTAGTACAGATTAAGGTATGCTTTGTCCATTTGAAGCTGGAATTTTGTGGTGGTATAGCTCTGAGGTAGGAGATACTCTTCTATGTTTAAATAATAGTAGTTTTTTGCTTTCTGATTTTTTGTTCCTTATTCTTTTTCTCTTCCTATTTACTCAGTTGTCATTTGCAACACATTACCAGTTTAAAACTTCGAAGTACACACACATATACATATTTTTTCCATAATAATTTTCAGAAAGACCTAGATATTGTGTGATACACTAATACTATTATTATTTTTTGAATACCAACTTGAAGTTAACCTAAAGTAGAAGTTTTTACTAGTGACCAAATTCCTAACTGGCTGGAGTCTATTGAGAAATTGAGGTAGTCAGGGAATGGGGACTGAAGCAATCCAAGAAATACAGCATTATTTCACATTATAAAATATACTTGTAGGAGATATCATTTGCCTTTCTAAAGTTGTTGAAAGACTATTATTATTATCTCTTTTTACCTTTCAGCAAAATGATGGTCCAACACTCAGGCCAGGTATCTGCATTAGAAGTCAGCGCCTCCGCAATTGTTCCCACTTTGTCCCCTGCAGGGTCACTGGGGTTTGATGATTTCACAAATTTAACCCCACTGGTGAAAGAGGAACTGCGGTTTGCCATTCAGAATAAGCGTCAGGCCCACAGGATGTCTTCTACATTGGACACGGTGACAGTTTCTGAAAGGCCAATTGAAACATCGATGATGAAAACAGAGGTATGACTCTTTAAATTTCCTTTCAGTGTGAATGATTACTTCTCTAATAGTTTCACCACAAGACCAGCAATTATATCAAGTACAGACAGCCCTCTCCAGCACATCTGATCCTTTTAAGCCTGTTGATTTGCTTTCTGTTTTATGGGAAACTCTGGTATTTCTCATTTTCATTGAGACCTATAGCTGGATATTTTATTTTACAGTGACTAGAGCAAGCACTAATCTGGTTTTCCTGCCTACTTGTGGCTGAACTTGGAATAAGTCACTGCTGAAGTTCGATTTCACTGAGGAACATCCAGTAGGACTCACTTGAGCTAAACTAAGATAGACATGGCTTTGCTATGTCCACACTAGGTTTTTACTTGAAGATAATAGTCTCCATGGAAAATATTTCTCTTATAAAGTAGAGAAATAGCTTGAGTTAGGGAAATAGCTACACCTTGGTCTAAGCCTCCACAAGAGACAAAACAAAGCTTGAAGGATTGTGTTAATATCCCCTTTTTGACGCTGTATTTAGTTTGCTGCACTCTCAATGCCTCATTCATGCCACATCCTCGCTCTGCTCCCTGTGCCCCTCACTCTTTTTGCTCCTTGGGAAGCGGAGGAGAGATGGATGTGTGAGAGTCAGCCTGGGGAGATGCTTGGCAAGTTTTTTTGAGTACCATTGATTTAAAATGAGCCATCACATGGATTACATCCATCCAAACTCCAGTCAGGTTTTTATTGACAATTCTAATGGAGTTACTACCATTTTACTGTATAACAAGCAAGGTCAGAATCACATCCTTATGTAACTTATGATGTGTGCACTGACAGCACTATCCATGTTGATTTTAAAAATGCAGAAGTTATCAAAATACAGGTTGAGCATTCATGATGTCTTACAGATTGTGTATATCTGTTTTTATGGGATAGTTTTCTCCTGAAGAGGATGAAAGAAAAAAGCGAAGAAGGGAAAGAAACAAAATTGCTGCTGCAAAGTGTCGAAACAAAAAGAAGGAAAAAACAGAATGTTTGCAGAAAGTAAGTGACTGGGTTGAATTGCTTTCAATCTGTCATCCTGCCAGCATTTGAACAGACAGCACAGGGGCACTGTCATAGTAGGAAATACAGAAAGATGTCACCCAAAACTCTGTAAACCTGTCAAAACATTAGTTGTATAAAAAAATATTTAAAAAATCATAGAATTGTTATGGTTGGAAAAGACCTTTAAGATTATCCCAAACCTGGTTAAAACTGGAAAAAAGTGAAAGCATGGTAGGAGTAAAGGGAGATTACTGTTTCAGTGACCAGTCTTGTCTATGGGAATAACATTAATTTGAATGTGTACAAAAAGAAGTAAAATCTTATTACATATAGTACCCATTGTGGAGACTAAGAGCCTACAAACACTAACAAGTAACATATGACTTCATTATGGAATTAAGCATTGCAGCATTGCAGCTTAGCCCTGAAGTCTCTGTCCTAAGACCCCAGTAGTGTCCTCACCTGCTCTGCCATGATATAAAACTAGATTACAGCAGCATCAGACCTGTCTTTCTTCCTATATCCAGGGTTGAGGGTGGGGAAAAAGCAATGTCCTTACTTTCCTAGTTTAACATGTGTTTAACATGTGACATGATGCTCCAAAGAGTTATTAAGAAGTATAGATAATTTAGGGTAGAATTTTGACCTCAAAAGTTCAGAACAATTTTGCAGAAGATAGCGATAATGCTTTGGATACCTGTCATTGTAACTGAATATAAGCCTGAATTTGGCTTTTCAATTTCCATTACAATTCTCTAAAAGCCAAAGAAGGTAACTGTCACTCTGGTTTTTAGACTATTATCAACTGGGGGATGTATATTTTCGTCATTACAGGACACTAAGAACATGCAGTTTCTTTCTCTGCTAGCCATATGCTTTCCCACCAATAGAAGACTGCAGCTATTAGATAAACATTGCAATTAACTATTTGAAGTAGTCAGTCTAATAGTTGTGTCTGTTCTTTGTGACTAGGAATCCGAAAAGCTGGAAACTATCAATGCAGAATTAAAAGCCCAGATTGAAGAGCTAAAGAATGAGAAGCAGCATTTGATATACATGCTAAATCTTCACAGGCCCACTTGTATAGTTCGGGCACAAAATGGAAGGACACCTGAAGATGAAAGGAATCTTTTTATTCAACAGATCAAAGAAGGCACATTACAAGGTTAAGTGATATGGCAAATGTGGAAATATTTATAGTGTTTTTAACAACTACCAGAGTCCATGGAAGATCTGACATAATGTGTAGGATTCTATTAGTCAAGAGCCTTTAGGAAGGGCAGATTGCTTTTGTAAGCAGAAAGAATTGTTTTGGCTTGACAGCAATTCTTCCCCTCGGAAGATCTGGTCTCAATCAAATTGAAGAGTCTTCTGCCTCAAATATAGGATTTGCACCTGTCATACTTGCTGTTCCTAGGAGCTACAGACAACAGCTTCAGAAGTTTTAGCTCTCTGCTAGTATACAGTATCTGCACTCATGACATTTGTGCTACAACACTATGACTTCCAACGATGCACGTGGTACAGACAGCTGTGCTGGATGGACACTACTTTTCCCTGCTGCTGGTAGTGAAAGCAGACTGAGCGTATTTTTAAAGTTTTGAAGTTTCCAGGAGGATGGTTTCTGGCAGAATGTACTGATACGTGATGTTGCATTCTAACCTAACACACACATGCACAAACACACGAACAACCTTTAGTTCCAACTAAGCTTTGTCATTTTTTTTCACAAGACTTGTGTAGGTTTTTTCAAAGACTCGGAGGCTGAATTTGAAAAGCCTAGTGGGCGCGACAAAGAAATGTTCCTTGTAAAATGTTCATGTACCTACGTTTGTATTTTATGAGCTGGAACCTCACCTACTGTCCTTTGGGGACTACAATTTTATCTTGAATTGCTGAAGAGGATCTTGTACCACCACTTGGTGACTCAGTGAATTGAACTCACTGGAAAAAAGGTAACGAACTATGGAGGGACGTTGATACAGATTTTGCCTGAGTTGTCCCGATTGCAGGACTGAACGCCAGGCTCGTGAATCACGAAAAGTTTCAAAAAAACAAAACCATCTAGGATCTAATCCTACAAGCCTTAATTCATGCTGTTAACCTTCACTCATGGAAGAGGTTCCATGGACTTCAGTGAGTCTGCTTATGAAGATAGCTTTAATAAGCATAAGAGCTTGACAAAGCTTTTTCCATCCTGATCAGGATTACTTCCTTTTGCCGGGTGATTCAGAGACAAAAATTATTACTGCAGCTACTTTTGTTATTACATTTGGGTGGCAACTACAGTCAATCAAAAGTGTTACTTCAAACCTAAAGGAGTCAAAAGTTTTGATGTAGTGAATAATTATTTTTATTTTTTATTAAATACTAACCATAGATGTTTTTGAACTGATAGAAGAGCTGCTGGACAAAACAGTTGGAGCTATGAGTGTTTAAATTCTGATGTTTCTGTGAAATTCTCAGATTGTTTAATCCTATAAAATATATCCTTACAATTTTTTGTAAAAGAAAATGCTATCCTTATTTATCACTAATATCATAATAAGTAAAGTTAATAAATACTGCGAGCAAGATAAAACTGAAAATGTAAGTGTTGCGCTGTCTTTTTACTTTCATCTCTTGGTGTTTAATACTATATATTCCTAAACTTCAACAGTTGTATTTGAGACACCACTATTGCGAATGCTTACCCTTCGTCTTTTCCACAGATGAGGCACTAAGTGTCTGGAATGATTGGGTGCAGAGATTATACCTTTCAAAATTCTGTACTTCCATCAGTGGTGCCAAGCTGCTTAATGTCACAATTTAAATGAAGCAGACAATAAGATTGGAGCTTACAGTACATAATACTTTACAGCAATTACGCAGTGTTGAAATTGTGGTTTTGTTCTAAAGGCTAAAATTAAAGATACCTCAGCCATAAGCTTCCTACCTTACAAGTCCCAGATGAGTCTATCAGATATCATACCTGATCCTTATATGATCATTATATTCTGCAACAGAACTTCTTAGTACATTTTCCTAAGAACTGGATATATTGTAATGTCCTATATCATGTTTTAAAGGTATGTACTTCATGTATCTGAAAAGTGAATGTGTTACAAAGATGACGTACAAAGTCCGATTCTGTCCTGAGAATCCATTGTCTTTCTGTATGTTGGAAGGAGCTTCAATTGACTTCAGTGAGAATTCATTCATGCCTCGTAGGCAGAGTTTGGAGCCTCTGCTGCGACTTCTCTGGCTTAGAGGGCAAGTTCCATAGCAAATTGGGCCAGCTGTTTATCAGGGAATGGATATACATGAAGTGCGTTACAATAAACCCATCAAAGTATGTTAATTGGTATTTGCCTTCTGTAATGTGGAAATACAAAACCAAGGCCTCGTCCAGGCATCACACACCTTGGCTTTGCTTTTCGTGCATCAAATGCCAGCAGACAAAACCGTTTGCCTCCTATACTGTTATAAGTGTTACCACAGAGACTAGAATATCATGACAGAATTCTTGTGTCTACCTTAGGGAATTTGTATGGTTGCTTTTAACCGTATCACTGGTGACGCAGGCGTCATGCTTTTGTTGCTTGATGTTATTTACTTAGCATGCCAAATGTTAATACGGTACCACTACTATTGTCAGAAGATAATCTATTTTTGTTTCTTTTTATGTGCAGTCGTAGCTGCTTTCTACTGCTTGTACGTGTGTGTGCATGCGTGCTCCTGCACACTACTCTAGCAATGATGGTACTCAAGTTCATTTGACTGTGCCCAGGAAAAGTGTGTTTAAACAGCTAGACAGGAGCAGTATGTTGCATGAGTTTTCTAGAAGTATGCTTAATTCAGGAGAACCTTTAAAATGCATTAAAAGCAGTTTGTTTTCTATTCTCAAGTTTGTTTTGATACTTTAATAAAAAATAATTAATATATATTTCTTCACGTGTCATTTAATTCATTCTAAGTTTCAAGGTCCAGGAACAACTTAGTTTTCTTAAAACAACACTGGCATATTAAAGAGCAAACACATTTTATAGGTTTGCAACAGTAAGCATCTTGTAAAGTGAAATTGGTACTGGTCACTGCTAGTCAAGCTATAAACAAAGTTTTGTTATTTCAGGGTTGATGATGAATTCCAGGCTAATTTCTTATTTGTGGCCTAGGGCTTAGATTAAAGGACTGAAAATTAGAAATCCTGAACCCTTCCTAACCTTGCAATCAACCAGCTGACAGTTATTGCAGCTTTCAGATTACCTAATGGGTTTAATGCTTTTGCTGCTGTGAAGCGTTAATATTTATAGGTTGCTTTCTATGGCTACATGGAAGATACTAAAGTAGCATAGCATGATCAGGGCTTTGGTTTTTTCCTCTGTGTGCTGGGGGGTGCGTCTGTGTGGGTGAGTGTGTGGAGAAGCACGAGGAAAGATGAACAAAATGTTCTGCCCTGCCTTTCCAAAACTAAGTATCTACACCCAGACAGAAGTCCCTGTGTTTTGACAGCCGGTGATGTGGACGAACGCTTTTGGCTTCAACCATTGGCACGCAGTCATAACTTGTAATACAGAGGTCAGATAGAAGGCCAGGAGCTCCAGGGACCAGGAGCCATTGCACTATTGCAAAATCTAGTTTAAAATATCAGCTGGAAGGAAGATACAGACTACTATGAGACTGGCAATGCTGAATGCTTACTGTCCTTATTGGTACATCCATTTACAGATGTGCAGTCCCAATACATAAGTTCACCCTTTCATGCATTCTCTTACACCTGTTATCAAATTTTAGTTTTGAATACCTGATTCAATTCTAATTTAGTAAACTTATAGGTCATCTGCCTGGCCTGTTTCAGAAAACTTTATCAATGGAATTAGGGCTATGAATTCCTGAACTGATATTTTATAATATTTTCTTTAAATGGTATGAATTGAAACCATGAAACCACCATTGGTCTGTATGACATATTCCTAATAGTATAAATGATACTCCTTGAACAAAGTAATACATCATATCTTCTTCTTAGATCTCGTTTTAGATGCTAAATCTGTGTGTGTACAGGCCCATGCAGACCTTAAAGCATGCTGGGCTTTACACTGTACTTTAATAAGTAGCATCTTCTACTTCTTTCTAGCTCTTCCCTTGTTGTAAATGAATAAATAGCAATACAGAAGGCAGGTAGAGCCAGTGATTTATGCTAGGCTAGAAATGTTTAATGAGACTGAATGGTAGCAAATTTAAATTTACAGTAACTTTTCTACCTTGGCCCATTAGAATTTGAAGCTATTGATTAAGGGGATGGTTTTAAAAGAACTGATTCTTAGTTTTGCAAAATAAAATGGATGATTTATGGGTAATGAAAATAAAACAGTACAATTGTTTGTTAGTAGCAAAAGAGTTACGAAAATCAAATCTACTTCATCTAACAGAATTCCTAAATCCAGAATGACAACTGTATCTCACATCCATTTTTCTTGGTTTGGATCTTTTTTCCTTCACCTTCAGTGGAATACTAGACTAAGTAAAAGTCTCATTCATGTTGGCCATTGCCATGTTTCTATGTTTGTCCAGTGCCCCCAACTGGAGCCCTCGAGAATCACATGATTGAAATGTCTACTGATTTTAATTTACAGAAGTACTTAGTAACATTTTTCATTCGTTTGTAATCACACCAATATAATATTTTCATTTCTGTAACAGACAACATTCCTTTCTAAAGTGTAATTAAGATAATGAGTTACAATATATTTTTAAAAACCTGTTATTTAAAGTTCATTTCCTTAGTGGACACTCTGAGTCAGAACTGCTGCCTTTAGTGATAAAAATAGTTATTTACTAATTTTCAGTGCTATTAGATCCTCAAAGCCATTGCAGTTAAAAGAGAATACACTGAAGTCTATTCTTGATACAGTATCAGTTCTGGCTGCATACCTTTGCTGTTGCTGACAGTGATGCATGAATCAAAAAAAAAATTGCTAATGATTTTCAGGCCCCAGGCTAAGTGTACTAGAGCTGACACTCAGAAAAACTATTCGACCTGTGAAATAAATAAATAGAAAATTGAAGCAAACTGAGACTTGAAGATTAAATCTCTTTTTTTCTGCTTTTGAGAATTTAGCAACTTCATATTTGTAGATTCTGCCAAAATAACTGGTGCACGACCATGGCCCCACAGACAGTGGTTATGCCCACACAGCAAATAGTAGTGTAGCACAGCAATATTTTTATATAAGCTAGCTTAGTACTGGGAATATCCCAGTGATGACAGCAAAAATCTCAGCACGGGTGAATCGATGCCACTGAGAGGGTGAGCTCTCCGTGCAGTCAGGGGACAGGCTGCTGCTGGCATCTGAGGTAGCTCATTGAAAGCCAGCTCGGGTATCGTTCAGCTCCTCAGGTTGGTATCTGTCACGTAGCTGCCTGTTGAGTAGCTGCCTGCATTCCCAACTAAACGGCTCCACCAGTTCAGACCAAAGGTCCACCCAGCCCAGTTTTCCTTCTGCAGCAGTGATCAAAAGCAGCTGTCCAAGGGAGAAGAAGAACAGTGCAAATATGCTTCCTCTGGGTGCTTTCCCACACTCCGACTATTTTCAGCTCTTGAGTCACACAGGCTTGACATAATTCCTTTAGGTATAGCTTTCCATAGATCCTTTTTTCAAGTATTTGACCAGTTTCTCATCCATAGTACCAGCATCTGCAGTAACTTTTGGTGACAAGTCCAATAGGGCTATAACCACTTAGAAGAAGAAAACGTTTCCTTTTCTTTTGACCCTGTTCCCTACGACTCTACTTGTCTACGACAGCCCCTCACTCTTGAGCTGGAAGAATGAACACCTATCCATCCTCTCCATGCCACATGATTTTATGCTTTGCTGTGGTGTTTCTTTTTCAGGGTAAAGAGTCCCATCCTACCCAGGCACTTTCTTTTTCTTTTGGCATACATTTTACATACCTGCTACCCAGTTTTTCTGGGAAAACTGTGGCTTTTCCAGTGGTTTAAGTTAAAGGGATTGTAACTACACACAATATTCAAGGTGTGGTCAAGCCATGGGTTAATACAGCAGGATCTTGATGTTCACTGTCGCTTTCCTAATAGTTTGAGAAATTAGGTTTTCATTTTTGAGGACTACCAAGCATGGAGTCTGATGCAATGTGAATATCTTTCATAACCCCAAAATCTCCCCTCTCAGTAGTAACGGTAAATTAAAGCCCAACTTTGTGATGCCAGGATCAGTTTTCCTTCAATGTGTTACCTTCTGTTCACTTGTATTGAACTTCATCTACCATTTTAATTTCCAAACTGTAAATATAAAATCTTCCTGCAGATCTTCCTAAATTGCTCTTCTCCTTTCCATCCTGAGTAATTTTGTACCATCATCAACTTTCTCACAACACTACTCACTCTCTTACCAGATAATTTGTGAAAATGTAGATCTGTGCAGGTCCCAGCGTAACTCCACTGGATGACCTGACCCCTCTAAAAGAGTTCATCATTTACTCCTCTTTCTTTCTACCTTCTAATCAAGTCTTTATGCATGCATGTGTCTTTTACCTATTCATAGATACTCAGTTTCTTAAAAAAAAAATCTTTGGTGAGGGAATTTACTGAAATCCCTTTAGAAGTCTCCATAACCTACAACTACGGAATCTCCCTGATCCACACATCTGTCAGCCCTTTCAAAGAACTCTAGATGTATCTGTAAGCCTGAATTTCATTTTACAAAAGCCATGCTGATTCTCTTCAAGTAGGCTGTACTTATCTAGTTACCTACTGATTCATAGTTCCTTTATCTTAATTCTAATTAACTTGCCTGTCAGATTACAGGACTATACTTCCTTGGATTCTCCTCGAGCCTTTTGTAAAGGTTGGTGACACGTGCCACACTCCAGTCCTCAGATACCAAGGAAGATTAAGTCAGAGTGACAATGAGAGAGTTATGCATTATTTTTAGTATTTCAGCAATTTTCTCTTTCCATCATCTTTGTGCTTTTCAGTGAAAACTGAATTGGTTAGTGCTGGTTCTTCTCTAAAACTCCACCTATAGTCACTTCAGTTTCAGATGGATCCTCTGCTGGTTCCTTCCCTTTGCCCAGTCCTGAAGAGGGTTCTGGTTGGGGAATGATCTGTTTCTTCAGCTTCTCAGCTCTGAGTGTTCTCTTTGTACCCTGATTATCAACTGGCTTTAGACTCTCTAACAGGCTAATTATTACTAATATATCTGAAGGATGATTTAGTATTTATTTCAGTTCCTTTAGCCTCTTTATTCCCTCATCTTGACCTAGACAGGCTTCTTCTGCCCTCAGTGCCATCTCCTGAATGACCCTGGCAACAGGGTCTCCAATCTCATTTGGAATATGTAGAGACTGATGGCTACTTCAAGCTTTTCTGTGGCGTTAAGGAGTCATAGCACAGGTACACATCTAATTGTCAGATTTTAATCCCTGCCATGCTGCGTGACTTAAACACACAAACCATCCAGTGCCTCAATTTCTCCATCTGAAAGACAGGAATAACAACTAATATCTTCCTTTCTAAGCATTTTGACACAAAAGGAAAAGTTTAATGTTTTTTAGTCAATTATAAAGTAGTACTAAAAATTATCCAACAATAGCCTTCTTTTGAGAGTTTATATCAATTAAAAAGCTACAACAATGCCATTTTTTAATCTCCAGAAAAAATAAAATCATGCAGGGCTTGTAACTCTCACATTTGTAGCTAACCTCTGCGGTTTTATCACACATTGTTGAAGCCCCAGATCTGAAATACATGTGATGGGTGAGATCCTCATTCCTCATGGCTGTAGGGAATGCCTTAGAAATATTACTCTTGTATACTAAGTTCAGAAACCAAGAGAAAAAAATTTAATGCATTAAATTGCTAACATTTCATGTTTAGAAACAAATGTTCTGATTGGTTTGTGCATGGGGGGTCTTTTTTAAACAGGATTTTTGAAAGTTTGGGTTTGGCCACACCACATTCCCCTGCTGACAGCAAAGGCATCCATGGACAGAGGGAAGGGTGACTAGAGAAACCAGTTATCAGTGTTAATTCTGAAGGGTTACCAATATTAGGTTCAAAGAAAAAAAAATCCTTAAAATTAATAGCAAGAGAAAGGAGAGATTAAATTTAAAAAAATTACTCGCCTTTCAAGTAATACAATGCATCTAGCAAAAAGCAGTGAGAAGCACTCTGTTTCACATTTATCTGTTGTTACTTTTATCTGAATTTCTTCAAGACATTTTTGACCCTCCTACCCTTTGCGCACTGCCCCTTCCCTTCCCATCTTCCTGGAAGTCGTTACTCAAATGAACAGAATGTTACAAAGCTGGTTTATAGCACACAGCATAATAGTTCCCCTAAAGAGAAGAGAAACTATTCTACAGGAAGCTAAAGCAAATATTAAATTGCACAAATATGTGTTCAAAGGCAGGAAATGCCATTTTTGAGAGTGCAAGCAGAAGTTCAACTCTGCTATCTTACACATGAATGATGAAATATCTTCTAATTGTGTGACTAAGTATTTCCAAATAAGAAAATATATCACATTTCCCCGTCTCCATGTGCAGTAACTTGCACAGTTCTGTATGTAACGCAGATTCTTTCAAGAAAGTATCTACATATAATGCACAACAAACAGAATTCTTACGCTAATGCACATAAGTTCACAGTCTCATTTAAGAGCTATCTACTGAAGAAAACCACAGTTACAAACTCAGATGAACATGTATCCACACATCTAGGGTTCAGAAAGTTTTGCAAGGAACTACAATAAACCTACAAGTCTGCAGCACAACAGCATCCTGATATTGTAAATAAATGTCTAAATTACAAAAGGTGCCATGGATGCCTTTAGGAAAATGAATGCTTTGACTGGCACCGATTTCAATCAGTGTGAGACCTGATTTCTTATTTTGCAAGACACATCCAAGTCCTCTTCAGCACAGGCAAGAATTCTGTAAAAACATTCGAGAGAGGATATAATAATCTTGCTTAGCCCAGAATAGGTCACTGTGGCAGAAACCACAGATGAGAAAAAAGTAACAATAAACTAAACAAAGAACTGTATCATCTTTCCAAGGAAGCAGTTCTAGCTCCTCACATCCTCATGGACACCGTGACCACAGCAGCGAATGCAGCCAGCACAAGTTAAGAAGATAACTACTTCTAGCACTATTTCTAAAACAAGACCGAGAACTGCTACTGAGCAGTGTCAGCTGTTAACTTCAAGTATCTCCACACAGGAGACCTTCACATGCCCATCACCCTTCTACACTAAGGTAGGAACAGCAGATTTCTTTTACTATGTCACAGAATCCAGGCTCTACGAGCTGCAGGGACCCATTCCCACTCATTCTGGGAACCAAAGGCATTCATTTCAGACAGATCAAGCCATACAAAGCCTGCTTGGAGGAAGAACTGACTCAAGGGTCAAGTGTTTTCTGAAACAGAGGGACACAGGAGGAAGTAGGTACAACCCTACGTTTGCCTAAGGCATCAGTATACCCAAGGCCATGTGTGAGTGGCAGAAGCTTCTGTGCGATGAAAACAGCATACAAGGGATTTACATGATTGTGAAGGAAATTATAAGGGGCTAGGCAGGGGAATAGATTTGAATCAGCCTCTTCTTTGGTTTCTCACCTTTTTCTCCCCTAGAAACTCCAGCCTAATGACTATGGCACACAGGACACACATTTATACTCCAGACTAATGACAATACTTTCCATGGACTGAAATAAGTGCATTTAATTGTCTCATGATCTAAATTGATTGCACAGTGCCCTACCAGCATTTATGATTGTTGGAACAGTTGTTTAGCAACAATTTTCTAAAGCACAGAGAAGCTCATTCTGGACACTAATAACTCAGAAACAGCAATGCAATTATTATATCCTGGTAACTGGATTATCTCTAAAAGCAGACCTGTCACAAGCAAAAGTAGAAAAAAAGATACTATTTCTACTAACTCCTTCACTCTGAATATTCATGGACACTGAACGCACGATTGGATCCTATTCTTTTAGCCAAGCCTCTAGTTCTGCTGCTCACAGACATATAATCAGTGTCCTAGCTGCTGAGTGGCTATCCAGTTGTGTGTGGCATCTCAGACTGCTCTTTCAGTAGTAAAGCACTAGAGTACTACTCCTGTGCATGTGAATGAAAGAAGGATATGAATGTCTCAAGGACTGGACAAGACATCCTACCAAAAAAACCTGCTAGCGCTGATAAAGAACCTTGTGGTTTTAAAGAGAGATTCCAACATCCACAGCCCAGCTGCTGTCATGTGCCATCTCCATAGTCATCGTGGAAAAAAAATCTGAGTGTGAATTCCTTAAGCAAGCATTCTAAATACACATATAGCTCCCATGGCATGGCTCCCTGCCTCTCCCTGGAAGTGTTCAAGGCTAGGTTGCATGGGGCTTTGAGCGACCTGGTCTAGTGGAAGGTGTCCCTGCTCACAGCAGCAGGGGTGTACTAGATGATCTTTAAGGTCCTTTCCAGCTCAAACCATTCTATGATTCTATGAAATGTGTGTGTGCACCCAGAATGAAAGCTACATTAGATCCTGATAGTCAGACAGGTGGGCAAATTGCCACTCAGAGCATATTGCTAGAGCTATGGGTCTGTACAACTGCACAGAATGAAGATGCAGATGATGAATCCTGATGTTTGTGCATGCCCAGCTGAAAAGAAATTTAGGGTTAGGCAGCAGAGAGCTGGAATTATGGTGACTTTAATGGTGCTTAAATCCTTCTGGGGATTTAAGCACCATTAAGGTGCTTTAGCTCTTGAACTAAAATTCAAGCACTAAAGAGTAATTCTAAGTATGGATAAGCATATGCATTAGTAAGGGAACAGAAGGTAATGCCCAGCTTCCTTTAAAATGAATTCTGTGTAAAACACTCAGTTAATGTTTTTAGGTCACCCTAGTAACACAGCCAACATTACCATAGTAGCATCTTATATGGAAAGACAGATGACTCCAACCTCATGAAAAGGTAATTCTACTTCTCTGACTCATGGTAATAAATCCACACTTGTGGAGTGAAATGGACAGTCACCAACCATCCTGAGCTCCCAGTGATGTCAGGTTAGTTGAGTATTCAGTATGTGTAAATTTGGGAAAAAAACCCAAAACCAAAAAAACAACACAGTAGATGTCATACTTACAGTCCTCCAAAGTTCAGTCTGTTCTAAGTAATCATCACAGAATTACTGCCAGACCCATGATATATTAGAATAAATAACACTTTAAAAAGATACAGATGTTAAATTTGTATGTGCCTTCAAGAGTTATGTTAAACATTTAAAAATAACCTCGGTGATTATTGGTTCATTTAGATTTCATAAGATCTAGGACTGGCAGAGGACTCTGTGATTCTTGTTCTGTACCATTCTGCATGTGTGATCTGGATTAAATTTCAGAGGGAGGTCTCTTTTTGTCCCTTCCAGACTT
This sequence comes from Mesitornis unicolor, assembly GCF_000695765.1. NCBI lineage: Eukaryota > Metazoa > Chordata > Aves > Mesitornithiformes > Mesitornithidae > Mesitornis > Mesitornis unicolor. The sequence continues at coordinate 17,828 of NW_010177275.1, forward strand.
TTACTTAGTAAGAGTGCAGTGATTTAAATTCAGAAACAGGGTATGGATCTCCAAAAACTTTAGAGGTCAAATTTAACAGTGACTAAATAGTGGCACAAACTATAATCCTGGTGTCTAAGAGAAGCAAATAGTTGGCTTCAGTGATCATTCTTCAGAGTACGTAAGATGGAAGACAACTTACAGGTAATATAAACTATTCACAGATACGTGTGTTGGGCAGTGACCTGCACAAGTTTAACATGTACTGGCTTATAAAATGAATACAGGGTTATCTGTTTTATGGCAGAAAGCAGTAATTATAGAACGCAGTAGCAGCTTCAGTAACAAGCATTGTGGCAGTGGGTTATAAGTTTTCCCTCTGAGCTCTCAATTATATGTGTATCTATGCTCCTCAGCAGGTAGGCTACAGTTTTAAACTGAAAAACAAAAGCTCCCTCATACCAAGAGTGTGACAAATACTGTTCTGACAGGAAAAGCTGAAGACTGAGAGGGAAATAAAATATTTTTCTTCCATTTTGTGTTTCTGGATAAACAGAACTTGGAAGTGTTACAGTAAAGTGTAAGAGAAGTTAGAAAACTAGTTTTCCCTCTCTGGCTCTTTTCCAGTCCTGGTCTCAGCCTCCTCTCCTACTCTGGGCCCCCACCTCCCTGCTCAAAACACAAACCACCAGCTCATCTATCATCTGATTCCCTTTCCTGCAACTCCCAAGACTCCCAGCTCAACCCAGAGCATAATCAGTTCCTTCAAACACAGCCACACTCCCCAGTGCTGCTGCACTCAGCATGTGCTCCATACCTTCTACCAAGAGGCCAAGTGCATATTTAATGGCAACTATTCCAAAAGCACCTAATGCCCAGCCTGTGGTGACATCAGCAACTAACAGGAGAGTTTAAGACTAAACAGTTCTCCACAGATATATAGGTTATCTTCCCACACTTATTCCTCTTAAGCATCTCCATTACTCTTGTTTTGCATGCTTGCTGAGTGCTGAATTAGCTCAAGTTACTGCATTTTATCACATCCCTTAGGAATAATTTACGTACAATGAAAAACGTACACCATGATTTAAGTAACTGTTAAACTTGTCTGCACGTATGCATCATAATAAACATTGCTAAGAAACTACACATGAATTTATGGCTTTCTTACACCACCAAACAGCAGACAAATACAAAGTAATGGACCGTTCTTTGAAGTGCTGAAATCCTGCCTAGAATAAGACAGCACGGTACAAATAGTTGTTTCGATACCTGATAAGTGAAACTTGCTGGTAGATCTATAGTATTCCACACATTCTCACTAAGTGGAACATTTCATTAGTAAGAGTTAAAACTGTTCTGTTTTTAAATAGAGAAAAAATAAAATCCCTTAATTAAAAAAAAAAGCAGTCACGAGCAAAAGAGACTGTTTCAAACTTTTAGCACTAAAAACACATTGTTATTGCTTTACAGTATCAGTTTTAATTTTCAGTAAACTCTGACCACTACATAACTGTTCCCATTGGACAGGGCCAAACCAACCCCTGTAATGTAATGCTTCACAAGGAGAACATCAAGCTTGAGGTCAGCTTCTTAAGCCTTAGAACAGATAGAAAGCTTCCTATTACCTCAGCTTTCATCCATCTGCTAAGAAACAAACCAAGGCAAAGTTATGCCCTTCAGCCTTTCAAGCAAATTCTGACCAATCTGGACTTTAATCTGGAGAGTCCGTGATTTAGTTCATCTCCCAGACGTAGATGTAATTTTTTTTGCTAATATACGTCAGGAACTTTCTCCTGATTGTAAGGCAGGATGGTTACACAGACAGCTAGAGAGCCAAAATCATAGGTTGAAAGTGAAGAGTTGGTTCAAAGAATCTGGATTCATTTTCCATAAAAAGTTCAGAGGTAGACATTTTTTCATGAAGAGGGATAAGAGAGATTCTCTTTGGCTGTACTATCATGAATCTCCATTTACTTAATTGAGTAAAATTCAGAACGTTATTTTACCAGAGTAAAAAACAAGGCAAATGGTTGCAAACATCCCCTGCAGAGATATGCCAACAATACTTATTGGATGGAATGATACCAGCAACTGAAGTCTGGCTCTGGGGTTTATATCCTACAGTCCTGAGTTGGTAAAGATGGGAAGTTGTGCCAAAAACCTATGAGGCTGTTTAAGGCAGAGGAAAATACATTAATCTGCTTTTTAAATAGGAACAGAGAAGAACAGTAACATAATCTGCAGACAAAATATAAGAGAAAATTATAAAGAGAGAGAAAAATTATTTCAGGGCCCCCTCAGAAATTAACATTCCCAGATGATTCTGAGAGAGGATTTCCCTGAAACACTCTCACTTCCGATAAATCATAGATTAGCATATGCAGCCTGTGGAAGAAGATAGTTTCTTGCAACTCTCAACTTCTCTGAGGAAAATAGTCACCATCTACAGTAATTAAGATAATGAAAGGAAATATTAAGGATGGTGGACAATTAGGACGTAATCGGTAATCGATTCTTTTCATAGGCAACATGAATGATGAAGGCTTCTGCCCCTAGTAACACAGATTTCAGCCAATTCCAACAGATAGAACAAAAAGCAAAATTCAGTGCTTGCAATCTGGTCTTTTACCAGTCCTCTAGTGAGTGGCTTGGTTGTTGTACATGATTTTATTATTCAAACCCAGAAATGCCCAGCTCATATGGGGACCTTTTAACTCACTTACATGCATAGCACTTCCACTGCTTCAACACAAACTGTGAGCAGGATATGAGTAGCACAACACTGAATCACAAAGGTTTGGGGTATTTCATTTCTAGTACAGATAGCGAGAAATAAGCTAGAGCCTAAACATAGGGTTTGTATTCATCATCTCCTTCTATGAAATGTGGTATTTCCAGTACATGTTTCTCAATCAAACCGTCCTCAGATGAGCTCCTGTGAACAGCTCAAAGGCAGTAACCAGATACTTGCTGGCTGGATAGTAAGCAACACTAAGCAGAAGTGAAACAAGCTTTCAAATGCACTTTACTCAAAGCAGCTCTATTCCTTCTCCCTCACTGACTACAGATAAGACAGTGCATTAACACTTAATATCCATTCGTTACTAGCCTTTCCGTTTCCTCTCTCATCCTCCATACAGGCACAATTCTTTGAAACACCAAATGTTTTGCTTCTTAGATTAACTCAGCACTATGTCAGCAAGTGACAAGTTCAAGTACCAGTGCCAAAAAGATGCATTTATGATACATGGCTTGTGCAGGACCTTTGCATATTTCTTGCATTAAACTGTGAGTCCATCTTGCATCATCTTGATGTGACTCTTGTATTTCAGTTAATTTGAAACAGTATGGCATATAGTAAGCCATATGGAGTTTAGCTGTTTAATGAAAAGCCAGCATTAAGCAGATACTCAGACTAGTCACACCAAGGCTGCTGGTATTTCTGTTGGAATGATAGTTATTCTTGTATAACACTGCTGGGTTTGGCTGCTTTTGGCGGGCTGGGCAGCATTGCCAGAAGCAGATCATTAAAGCTCAACATGTTCCCAAAAGTCATAAACCAAACTGGGTAAGCTGGAAAGCCCTTCATATATTTTCTATTTTTATCTAACAATAAAAACTTAGTTACTTTGGCCCAAATCCTGCAACGGATTGCCTTGCAGCAGCTCAGGAAGATGCCGAGCCTCCTTGTTTTCAAGGGTCCCCTCTGCTGACAGGCCCAGGCTGACCGGCGCGCAGGGCCGGGGCTTTGCCTCTGCTCCCCTCCTGCGCCTCGCTCCGTATCGGGTTCTTCATCGCCAACCCGAAACTCCAGACTTTAATTGAAAGTCTTTCACTTTCTGCTGGCCACCGGGTCCACGCTGGGCAGGTCGCCGCTAGAGGACACTGTGGCCCCGGCTACCTCGGCCGTGCGGTTACTCCCGGGGGCCCTCTTAGCCGGCGGAGCAAGGGGGAGCGGGGAAACGAGGAGGGGGGTGAGCCCAGGGCTGGCGAGCAGCCTGGCCCAGCCCTACCGCTGCGGTTTCAGCGAGGCTGGGAGCGCCCTCAGACCCCTTCGGTGTGCTCACACTCTGTCCCTGCGGAGGACGCTAGGGTCGCTCCCCGTCCGACCCCACACGGCGGCTGAGGGGAACCCGGTGGCGGGGCCGGGCGGGCCATTGCGAGCGCGCACGCGGCCGTTGGGCGCTTGAGGGGAGCCCGCTTGGTGGCTTCTCTGCTCCGGGGTACGGCAGCCC
>NW_010177275.1:22084-24867 GCF_000695765.1 Mesitornis unicolor
CAAATCCTGTCCGGGTAAGGCGGTGCGAGTGGGTTGGTGTCGGCGTGGACGCAGAGAGCGTACGGGAGTTGCACGTCTCGGCGTGTAACTTCCAGGCATGCCTAGCCCGCGCAGCGTTATGGTATGTGCGGGGACTTCCCCTTCTTTCAGCAAGCCCAGATCCTGTAAATGAAAATTGTGAACCTGCTAGTTATCTGGATGGGGAGTCCCTGAAGGCAATTTATAGATGGTATTTCATGACTAACAAAAAACGGTCATTGGGATTTTCTCATGGCTTTCAGGTATAGCCCAGTGAGCTGTCTTTGCGAGAGCAGAATGTAAAGATGACAGCAGTGACAAGCAAAGAAAAAGGTCTATGTCCATTGTGCCTGTTCCACAGCACAGATAAGATACCACAGACATTTGTATGACAGCGAGCATTTCAAATCATAGCTGCACAGCTACCGATATATTCAAACACTGAATGAAAGCAGTGGACCACAGAGTTACAGTCAACCATTGAAAAACTCCGAGCCAACACTCTTAACACATGTCCTCAGGGCACACACGAAGCACCATTCAAATCCCCAAAATGGGATGACCATTTCAGCAAGCACCGAGTTCCATAGGGCCAGAGGATTGCGGCACATTGATCTTGCTGAAGTCACTTAACGGTGAAAACACTGCACAGTCATGGAGTTTTCCTATCAGCACCATTCCGATTTAGCCCTGAATAACTGGAACCTGAACAATTAGCTGTGCTGCTCAGTGAGGCTAACTATCGCATCCTGCCAGTTCATCTGCATAATTTCCAATACAAAGTTATTTCATTTATTCCACACTGCTGTGTCACACAGATATGCACTCAGGCTTATACATGCATTCAGAGAGCAAGCAGTAATGGTGATTTAAAAAGTAAGCAATGCAGAAAAGAGCATTTGTAACGAACCATGTAAGATCTCTGTAGCCACTTCAGTCCAAAGACTGGGAGGCAGCTTGAGGAATAGTTAAGTCATTGATTGCAAAGCAGAATAATTTGTTCTGCTGACCCTGCTATAGAACTGGTAGCTTCTGGCAAGAAGGTGGTAGCAAGCATCTCCAAGGTCATCTTGACAGTATTGGCCCCCACAACTTAAGCCACAGTGTCTGAAATGCTGAGCAAAGGAATGTGTGACATATTCTAAAAAGCAGGCATGCAAACTTGCTAACACAGTGGTTAAGAGCTTTTGGAAAAATGTTACCCCAAATAATTCTCAACTGGAAGCAGAATATATTTCATATCAGGTGCAATTTCTCTTTTAAACAGCTTTATCTTAAGGCTTTTAAAGTATTTTACAGCTACTTGGCCAGTCTGTAGCAAACACTTCATTCACTGCTCCTTCAGTCAATGCTTGGAGTCTTTTTAGAGAGGTGCGTAAATAAACCCTGTGCCTACTCAGCAAGAATGATATGCATTCAGGGTGTATCCTGAAGCCTTGTCCCCCAAGGCAGAGAGTCTGGTGTAAACTTGTGAAGGATTCCCTGGGCATCATTTTTCATAGGATTGTTCCAAACCCTTAAGCAATACCATGAAGGGCAAGTCTTAAAGGAATCAATATTAACCAATTGATTTTCATTTTTACATGATTATAACTGGAAAAATCAGGAAGGACTGAAATATGCAGTGTGTAGGGGAAAAGTATGCATAATTCAGTGAGAATGCTTAGTATTCTGAGTGGCCTTTTTTGGGAGCTAAACCTCACCTGAGAAAATTGTTAACGTTTTGCAGCTCCCAGAGAAGTCCTGTGGAGCACATTCCTGCATGTCTTGCCTCACTGCTTGGGAACCATTGTTCTGTACATCGGATGCTGTGTAAGACATTATTTTTCCACTACTGTACATTATGCAACTTCTTCTGTAATAAGAAGAGCACAAGGAATCTACAAGAAGCACTCAGTTCCAAATGACCTTGTTCTCTTTTATTGGTGATGACAGACCTTTCTGCAGAGTGAATTGATGTATGGATGGACTGCCTGTCCTGCCTGATTCATGGGATTCAAATGCATTGCACATATCACACTCACACTACTGCAAAGGTTAGTTTAGGGTTTTGAAATGCTAAAACCAATTACAAATAGTAATCTCTTACTGAGTATCAAACAAGTACTACTTTAGCCAGTATCCAGATAGAGGTGATTTATCTCTTAATGCCTTCTCTTGAAGGCATGAATGTTTTTTAAAATAAAGACAGGTGTGACATCCAAACGTTCACAAAATACCAAAGAAGATACTACCAGAAAGAATATCTTCATATACAAAATAAAAAAGTCACTCTTCTCATCACAGAAAAATTTCAAAATCAAGCATGAATTCTTCCACTGATTTCTCTACCTTGTTTATTCCCAAAGGAAAGCGGAGTAGGAGAGGAATCATTTCAGGTTATTACATCTGAATTAATACAGTTCCAGTTGAATACCAATAAGAACATAGTTCTGAGTAACCAGCTTTTCTTTATTTGCATGCGAGTGGTCAATTCAGGAAACAAATTATAGCATTGCAACTGCCAATTAATGTCCAAGAGTTCAGCTATCACTAAAGCATGTTAACAAGACAGCTGAGATATGTATGCAGCTATCAAATAGCAGTTAATCTGTCCTGTTATGTATACAAATGTTGGATGCCAAATGAGGGTGAAGGGGTTCATGACACAAAATGTTCAGTAGCAAGCACGACCTACCAATTCAAGGCATTCCCCTGCCTTTGCTTCGGCCTCTCTGTTATGGCAAGCTCCCCCCTTTCAGCTGTGCCATTACTGCTGTTTGTCC
>NW_010177275.1:24898-39826 GCF_000695765.1 Mesitornis unicolor
GAACAGAATCAAACAACACACTCCAAAATAAAGGCTTTTTTTCCCCCACACAAGATTGTTTTACAACCAGCTACAGTTCACTGACTAGGTTTATTATGCAGCCCATAAGCATTGTGCTGACACTACAGGGAGGGCGGCAATATGGGAGAAGGAGCAGCTGGGGTTAGCAGGTAAGATCTGCTTTAGACAGCATTGCCACCCAGAAAACTCCTATGTGTACGTACTCTCTCAAACAAAGGATTTCTGTTCGTGCTTTTACACATTACTTTCATATACTCTGAAAATATACCCAAGCAGTGCTAGTATGGCATGAGATTCTAGCTTTGGTGGAGTTCAGAGACAACCAAAGCTCATTTTTTCATCTGGACATCTGAAGTCTCTGCCCTTTCCTTTCCCCCCACACTGAGTAGGACCTGAACACCTTGGTTGAAACCCCAGCAGAAGGGCAGCCCACGATGACAAATCTCACCGACCTGCGAGGTGGGGAGGAGCAGGTTTCACTCCAGCACTTCTTACAAGTTTAAAACCAAAACTTCTCACTCTTTGACTCCATCAGTAATAAGGCAATGTCTTACCTTAAAGCATCAGTGACCTTTCAAAGGAACCAGGACATTTGAGTGAGAGCTGAAGTAGGTTAAGAAGGGGCATGTCCCCTTCTGTCAGTTCTGGTAATCGAGGACAGAGGAGTACAGTGACATCCATGTAGTAACATCTTAAACTGGGGCTGCCAAATTTACCAGAGCCAATTTATCAGTGCTCTTACTCAGCCGGAATGTACCCACATGAAAAGAAATAGGTGTGATGTTTTATCATAATAGTTAAGTTGTTTGGACTGCAATTTTGAAATCAGTTAAGGCAAATCATCCAAGTTCTTGGCAGCATATGCAGCTGTTTACAATTTCTCATAAGATTTTGAGAAAACCTAGACTGCAGCTTCAGAGCATGAATATGGATCCATGCATGTGAAGCTCTTGTGTTCTCACTGGGAGTATAAGCACACAATTAAATGAAAATATTTAAATTTACTAACTGCAGTGCTGAGAGAGTAATGGAAGTCTTGGTTTGCAATCTAAGAAGATCCACTTTCATGCCAAACACACATGAATTAAACTTGCCTCATACATTTCCCTGAGAGGACTGAAGACTGAAAAGAAATCTGCTTCATTAAACTCAAGAGAGTAAACTCAGAGACCGAACCCTTGGTTACTAATTGAATGACATCAGAAAGCAGTCATCAGCTGTATTCTGCCAATTTCCTAGACACTGGAGAGTTTTGGTAAGCATTGAATTAAATGATCTGTCATCAACTCAATATTAATCTCTCAGTATTTCATTACACAATCTTAAACAGGGCCTTCTGGAGGGCATGAATTATTGGCAATGGGAGACAGTAATTACAAAGTGAGGTATAGTGTAGAAAACGTGACAAGTGAGTTAAAACAGTGTCTGGGGACCATTTAATATTGTGTTGGCAAACAGAACATGTTATAAAACCATTTTAGAGAGAACAGATATAATGCAGGAATTTAGCTGCTAAACTTCAAAAAGGAACCCTGCAGGAAATTATGTTTTTAATTTCTCACATTAAGGCATAACATTTCAGGCTATGCTCCTTTAACAGGGCAGTAGATTCTGCCTATAAAGACCACCATGTGGATGTGCCGACTTTCCTGAATGTGCTGCAGGACCAGACACATTTTTTAAACATGCAGTAATCCCTGTACATGAGATGCCATGTTCCATGGTCTGCCTTTTGGATGCTGTGTGGCTGATGACAATCTTCCTGAACTCAGTGGTGAAGGGGCTCCAAGAGCAGGGTTAAACTGAGGAAATATGCACTATGCATGTCCATAACGTGACGCAATTCTGTTGTAGTTAAGAAAATATTTCCGTAAAGTAAAAACAAAATCACACTGAATTATTACAGTTGAAATATCCCATCCTGAGCCAAGCATGAACAGATACTATGTATTGTGAAGGGATAGTAAGAAAAACTAAAAGCAAAGTATACAGGGGATCAGCTGTCACAAGGCAGGCCATGTGGCTGGTAAGAAGATAAGTGGTTTTGGAAAGCATCACTGAATTATTAGGAAGCCTCAACCCATGAAACACAGAACCGACCATTTTGGGCCACATGATACAGCCTGATGTTCCCACAGCCGTCATTATTGCATGACAAAGCATGAGTAATAGCTGAGGAGTTTTGTTCAAGTGTATCAGTGCATGGAAAGACCAGGAAAGTACTTGAACATTTCCCTGAATTGGGTACTCATTGCAACAAACAAATCCTCTGCCTTGAAGAACTTATATTCTTAGCAGTTAAAATGGGCAAATGGCCCCGGAAAGAGATGCATTTAACCTCATGAATGACCAACAGCAGTGTACTTTGCAAAGCATGATAGACCTGAATGAAGAACATTTCTTCATTAAACAGCGTTTTGCAAATATATAGCACAATGGAAAAAAAAAGATTTTGTTGTTATTATTATTGATATTATTATTATTGTTATTATTATTGTTATTATTGAAATGTGAATGTTTCTAAGCAAGAAGTAGAGACTGCATATTGACTTGGGATAGATTATTGCATTCTGACTGTTATTTTTAATATGCATTCAGTAACTGAATTGCTGGTCTTGAAACACTACTGTATACAAGTATGTAGACTGTGCAATTGGATTTTTATGCAACAATTTAATATCCCTGTGTTATTATTTGTAATAGTATATTCTTCAAATTTGTGAGAGCAACCAAGAAAATGACAGCTAAGACTCTGTCTGTATGCATCTGATGTCATATATTGCGATAAAAGTGAAATTGAAAACACATAATCAATTTTTTTGAATGTATATAAGTGGTACTTAAAAAGTAAAATAACTTCATTTTCCCCAGCCACTATAAAAGGTATATCTTGCATTCAAAGTAATTATCTACAATTGTATGTTGAATCTTGAATTTGTAGTTGGAAATGTAAAGAAAATAAATGGAAACAAATAATGATGGCAAACCAATTAGTGAAATCTGTAGGAATTGCTTTTCATCATAATTAAGTAGTATTTTGTAAAATATAGAATTATAGAATCACAGAATGTATTGGGTTGAAAGGGACCTTTAAAGATCATCTGCTCCAACCCCCCCTGCAGTAAGCAGGGACAATGTTACTGGAGCAGGTTGCTCAGAGCACCATCAAGCCTGACCTTGAATATCTCCAGGGATGGGGCTTCCACCACTACTAATTTATGGGGAAAATGTTTTGATCACATAGTTGCTTAATGTTCAAACCAACGCAGGTTCCCTCAGTGTTTCATTCACTGGAAAAAGGGACTTCTCTTCTTATATAAAAAATATATAAGCTGTTGTCATTAATTTCCTCACTTATATGGTCAAAATGTCTCTTTCCAATTTGATGGCTCTTGGCCATTAATCAAGTCCTTAAACACAGCTGATGGATCACCTACTCCTAGAAAGGTATGAGCAAGTGTGTGTAACCTCTCAGTGCACTGATAGAATAGGTCTTGAGTCCATGCTGGAACTTAGCAAATGAATGGGATGACCAGAATTTACAAGGGAAATTTCTAGCCTATGTACTATTGTCATTTACAGTAAAAAAGAAAGAAAAAATCATCTCTAGAGACTATTTACCTCGCAACCCAATAGTGGACTTGGAAATTACTGTACCCTAAAACAGCTCTGATAAGCAAAGATGAAACTCAAATAGCTAAAAGGGAACTAACAGATCTCTTGCTTAGTATCAAATCCTGTTTTAAAACCTTCTGCTCTTAAAGACATCCTGTTTATATATTTAATCAATGAACTGGATGTAAGAGAAACAAAAGTTGCCTACAATCCTCTATAAAATGCATATTAGCAAAGTTGGAGTAACTCAGCTTTTAAAATAAACCACTAAATAGTTTGGGAAATTCCCCAAATTCCTCTTAGATTTTGTTTCTGTTTCCCTGTGAACAATTTTCTGATTTTTCTGGGAACTTACTATGGTTCAATGGTAGGCATTTAGAAAAAAAAAATCCCTTTCTTTTCTGCTTTTTCCTTACCTGGATGTTATCAAATATTTCAATTTGATAAGAGACTGTGCCGCCAACAAAATCGTACACCTGCATTAGCTCTCCCTGTCAAAATGAGCTTCTGGAAAACTATGAGATCCATGGACCTCAGGGAGTTGCTTTAAGAGTTTTTTAAGATCTTCTTGACTTTACAGATCAATTGCAAGCCTTCTTCAGAGAGAATAAGGGGGACAAGAGGAAATACTTTGGATCACCAGTATACTCAGTTGGTCTCACATCAAATAATCAAGCTTTGTTCTAAAACTAAGCAGGCTGCATGCATACATGCCTACCTACAAAATTGCTTACATACACCTTTTCTGTTGGAAGGCTATTCCTGAACACGTTTCTTCTGACAGATAGAAACTTCTTCACATACATAGCTGAAAAATATGTACAAATAATACTTATTTATTCTTCTACTAACATTGCTTCTTATCTACAATAACTCTTACCCTTGCATTATCTTTACTCTGCTGTAATTAAATAAACAGGGATCCTACCACTTCTCAGATTTTATTTGTCTAAAAAGAAGTCTTAGAGAAAGAAATTCCTCATTCCCTTAACCTTCCTAGTAGCCCTTCCATGTACCTGTACTAGTTTCGGTTCATCTTTTTTATCACTGTTGAACAGAAATGTATGCAGAACTCCAGATGAGGTTTTGCCAGGCCCTTACATAATTACATTGAAATTTCTCTCTTTAAGAACACAAATAAAGAAACAGCCCTGTTACTACGCATCGGAGTTCCTATTTAACTTCCTTTTTGCCCCACTGCATTGATGCCTCAGCCTTTGCTGACTAATATGCCTTTGCTTGATCATTCCACTTTTATTTCTAACTGCTGAGTCTCCATCCTGTCACAGAAATTCGTGTTAATAGTTCTTCAAGTTTATGACTGTATACTTTGCATCACGATAGGGTGCTAGATAATCTCATCTAGGTTCCCTTTGCCACAAAAGGTTGGACCAGATGACCTTCTGAGGACCCTTCCAACCTGGGCTGTTCTAGGATTCTCTGATTAATTATCAGGGCATTTCTATTCTCTTCTGCAAGGTCAGGCAGTTTCTTGTGCATGATATTTAAATCTTCTTCTGTAGTAATGGTTCTTTTGCATCCAAAGTCTTTACCAAAGATACTAAACAAGAGTGGTCTGTGATCAGCCCTTGAGAACCTTCACTTATAAACCATTCTTTAGCCTGATAGTTCCTTTTGCAAAGCAAACCATTGCCATTTTCCTTCACCTAGTTCTCTGGTTATTTTTCAATTCTTGTACTGGTTCACATCATCTCCAGCTGAAGTACTTGTGCCTTCTATAGGATTGCATCAAATATTTAAGCAAAGTCTTGTTGCTTATTCCTTATCCTCACTTATTTTATGTAAGAGAGCAAGTTAGTATTCTCGAACTTTTCTTTCCAATGTGAAGACAAACCTTAATAGTTTGCTTATCTAAGACTACTTATGACCCTTGCTTAGAATCTCAAGAGTTTTGACATTTTAGTAACAGAATAATGAAAGCATGACAAGTTCATTATGAGATAGTTAAAGGAGAAAGTTCTTCCAGATAACTGGAGACATCTATCTGGAAATGAGTTCTGAGGGGAACGGTCTGTGGTAGACTTGATTGGACAGTACCCAGATGAGTGCAACTATACTGGTAGTCTATAGAACTTACTAAACACATACAATAAAAACGCCTCTGATACAGATGTAAAACAAACACACCTATTAGAAATATCATTTTCTATGTGGCTATATGAAGAAGCTGCTTCAGGAAGAGATAAGCTGTGAAATTGATGCACAGTAGTCATTCGGTACTAACTCCTCAAATGAATGTTTTCATTCTATACCAAGATAGCCCTTTGCAGTTTAGCTTATCCACTTCTAAAGAGAACTCTAATGATTCTCTTAGAGCAGGCCAAACACATAACCAGTAAAGAACAGATTATTTGCAAGAGCTGTGCCAGCTGTTTCCACAATAGTCAAGTTCTTAAATTTGATGTCATGCTTTAAAAATTCTACAGTGGGAGAAAAAAGTCCTACTCTGTTCTTATGGATTTTTTCCATAGGAACTATCTAGGAAAAAACCTGAATGGGTACCAGAAAAGGAGCACATAACCCCAGGGATGATTGTTACTATGGTCTCCGTATTAAGAATTGCCCACTTCAATTTAGCCTGTAGCTATTCTTGAGTTAAATATTACTCAAGTTAGTAAGCGTAGTGCCATATGCCCTCTGAGGCAGCTGTAGCACTGTTAGCAATTGCAGTGAAATCAGTGTAAAACTTGTGTTTCTGCAAAGAATTAATCCAAATTCTTTCAATCCCTTATGGATGTGCACCCACACCACATGCTGTATGTACATGTAAAATGGCCAGTGACCACTTGACAGTAACCCAAGGTTTCCAAACAGAAAGCTCCTACCGTTCCATAAAGAGAATAACAGTAGTCTTTCTAACAGTAAATAAACCCACCACTTCTCCTGCTTATCAGACATACTTCCTTCCTGTGACAGGAATTATATCACTGCACTGATGGGAAGAAGAGAAAAGGGATTTTTTTTTTAATGGTTGTTTTATCTATCACTTTCACTGAGGCAGAAATTCTAGACTGATGCACAGATGGAAACCCCAAATGCCATGCAGCAAAGCATTCATCTATGGACAGGAAACAGTATGGGTTTTATAGGCTAGGGTAAAGGTTATGTCACTTTAAGTACCTTTTAAAAGACTGCACACCTTCCTTAATATTCAACTGCCAAAATTAGCCACACATCAAAGCCTTTAATAATATACAGAGTGTACCAATGAAGTTCAATTTCTGTATGCTCCTACAGACTAGCCTTGTTCCTGTAATACTGATAACATATGATGTTGTCAACAATCTACATAGGAACAGAAGGAAACAGGAAGGAGGAAAAAAGTTGCATTTCAAATAAAATGGTGAGAGAATACAATGGCTACTGCAAATACCACATGCAGATGAGATCAGCAGGTATTACAGAAGGAGCAGTAATGACAGTAAAAGGTACCATGGAAAAGAACAAAAAGTCTGTAGAATAGGCTGCTTTAAATATGTTTTTTTAAGGCGTATCTTTAGCAAGACTCTGGATGAGTATATGAAGACACTTGTAAATGTTCACAGACATCACTGTAAAACACCAGTGGGAAGAAGCAAGACTTTCTAACCTGCTCTCTTGAGGTATAATAGTTGATCTCTGTTGTACTCATACTAGCAGCTTTGGGAAACTTAACTTTGTCTTTCTGATGATTTTTTTTTACCTTTGGAGGCTAAAATTATCTTTTCAAAACACAATCAATCTAAATCTGACCCAACAACTGAAAGAAATGAATAGACAAATAGCTGAACTGGACCCAGTCTGCTCCCAGATTGAATACTTTCATCTGTAAGTTTGCACTGAGCATTTTGCTTCTTTATTAGACTCACAGAAAATACAAAAAGAAAATCCATGCTAACCAAATGTAGACAAACTGTAACCTTCATTGTGAACCTGAGAGGCAAAATCCAGCTTTTTTGGCAACTCTCATCTACATTACACATCCACATACAAGACTGCAATTCACAGTAGTCCACACATGAACCGCCATCTGAACATAGGGAAGCTCTTCCCTATATATCTGCATCTGAAACATCATGTGAATGTAAAAAAGACCACAGTCATAGGAAACAAGTCAAACTAACTAAAAGCTTTCTAAAGCTAGAATACATCAAGTGGTATTTTAACTATATACAGGTATGAAACCTTTTTTGTGATGGTGTAATACCCTGCTGCAAAAAGAGAGGTTTAGATTAGAAAAAGAAGTTACTGTTGCTTCCTTAACAAATGGGCCTTTTCCTTTCTGTTCTCCTTTCTGGTTCCCCCTTCATGTAACAATTATCCCAGGCTCCAGAACATACTTTTGGTTTTGAAACTCTGTAAATCAATATCCTTATGAACAGCTCCTGCAGAGTGCATAATCAGCCTGCATGTCTATCATTTGCTAAGGGATACATAAGCCTGTGCTTTAACAGTTCATTGTCCCTTTCAACCCATGATTCAGCTATGACATTTATTCTATAAATATATCAGAATATTTGGCTTGGAACACTCATTTTACACACTTCTTTTGCTTGAGGTTCCTAGCTGCCTTTGAACTTTAGTCACACAACATACCGTTTGTGAGAGATCCCTCAGTTAATCTATTAAACAGAAGAATGATGCATGTTTCCCTTTGGAAATAGTGCTGGGGGGAAAATAAAAAAGTGATGCAACAGATGGAGGAAGAAGCCCAAGCCCCAGCGGGTTCAAAGCCCGCTATTACTAGCGGACATGATGCACAGGCTGGAGCTACACCCTGTGGTTGTGAGAAGGGACTGTTCACAGTGGGAGCCCCTATAGAGCTTCCAGCTCTTCCAAGGAACAGCAGCATGACCTTGAATTCAGCTGTCTTCCCCTGTACACTCTGCAGAGACATTATACAGTTAATAAACCAATAAACTCCGATGCTGAAACAGCAGACTATGGCTTGCATCACAGAACAAGAATAGTGCTTACTGGTGAGGAGCGTACAATAGAACTTGGACTACCAAATGATAAGCTGGACCGAGTTTCTAGACAGATGTTTAGAAGAATAAATGTGCAAGGAGGGTAATTTTGCACAGGAACTAGATCTCTACTTCTAGAAGCAAGCATCTGTAGGACAAAATTCTTTAGAAGGATTCTGCTGGGATGGACTGTCTCGAACAAGGCTGTTCATCTTTCCTCCCATTTTTAAGGATCTGCAGGGCTCCATAGGAGTCTGTGCTTTTGCACTAGCCCTCACCTAAACAAGTTACTTTCCATTCCTGGTCTCAGCTCAGTTTCGCATACCTAGTTAAGAGATGTAATGCAGTGAGCCGAAAACAAGAAACAAACTCAGCAGATGAATGCCAAGTGAAGCTTTTATTTTCTACCTCAGCTTTTATAGCTACAGAGAAGGACCCAACTATGCAGCCAATCAGGATGTTTACATACAACAGCATTTTCCCATCCATCATTCCCATACTTTATGGCCAGGTGTTTCAAGATCGAGATATCCCGTCACACACCACGCATACCATTCAACCAGTGTTCTGGTTGAGATAACCCAGGCACACAGTGCTTTGTGTAGTTTTGAACTCCTACTTTTAGGTTGGCCCAAGGTCCTGTTATACTCAACGACAACACAGTTCAATCTTCCAAAGATTGCCTTTGTATAAATGCCAGCTGCTGTTTGTGTTCTCTTAATAATGTAATCCCAGCTTCTGCAGCGCCTTGGTTTGCAGCCTGTTGATGCTTCTTTGCAATGTAAGACATCCCCTCTCACTCTCCCTCTATCCTAAGATATAATGAATTTTCCCAGAGTGAACGTTGTTCATTTCCACTATGCTGCTCCTCCTCCATTACACCTCTGCTCTGCCTGAGCAGAGCAAACAACACAGTGGCATCGAGGCCCTGAAGGAATGTGGGTAGGAGGATGAAGATGCTTAAGATAGCTTCCTTTCTTAAGGGTGACACATAGCATTGTATCAAGGACATATTTTGAAGCATCTTGAAACTTTCATTTTCTTTAGCAAGGACTGCACAGATTTTCTTTGTGAGATTACTCTGTTTTTACAGGTCCATAAGAAACTTTGAAGACTGCATCTAGGCTGTAGATAGCTTAGGCAAATGCTGAAAATTCTGTTGGAGACAACCTAATGAAAACCTTTGAAGAAGCCAACAGCTCATGCCTGTTATCTTGAGTTTCTAGCATAAGACAATGTCACAAGAGGGCCCCTTGGACGGCAGGGTTGACTGCACTGTTTCCCCAATTCTATCTTAGCAGTGATCAGCAATGCATCATTCTACTGAAGAAGCTAAAAAAGAAAAAAAGTTTCAGGACATTTCAGATCATATTCTGCTCATAAATACGACAGTCCTGGTGAGGAGAGAAATTAATCTCCCCAAAACCCCAAATGCTAAAGTGAGAAAGTTGTCTAAGGGGTGGAGTTTTTTATTATCCAAAGGTACTCTTTGGGAAATACTGTGAGAAAACTACTCTTTGCTGAATTCCAGGCTACAGCATTCACATTTCTAGAGCCCGACTCTACCAAGAATCCGCAAAGTATATGCAGTTTTCTGTATAATCCTCACTAACATTGTCATAATTATTATTAAAAAAATAAAAAAATAAAGAATACAATGTTTTTCTTGCAAGCAGTTATCAAACATCTTCATTGTGGACTCAGAACAAAATGCTTAGCTAAACTCAATTTGTTCTATCCACAGCCATTATTTACCAGAAGCAATGTGCAGGATGAAGGATAAAGATAATTGTTAATTTCCAGTGGGTGCAATAATACAGTAAGTTTTAAAATCTTTTTTTTAAAACAATCTGTAGAACCAGCAAACTCTGTTTTGCTTTTCTTCCACACACAGCAGACAATCATCATTAGAATCTGGCCAAGCCATATTTTAGGATATAGTACACTCCAAGAACTAATGTCGGCGGGGCTGATGATTGGTGATATTAAAGAAATATAGACTGGGAAAAGTTACACATACTTCAAAAGAGAAACCAATGAAGAGGCGATAAGCAAATAATAAAACAACTGACAGGAAGATTAGCATTAGACTTTGGATTTGACCAGTAAAGAAAAAGTAAGGATGTTGTAAGGACACTGATTATTGAAGGTTGAGAACGTCATAAAGATGGAACAGCGCTTTTATTAACCAAACCTGTTTAGAGAAAAAACAAAAAATGAACAGCAGCCAGAACATTATATACATGGATGACAAGTGACAAAGGGCTACTGGCAGCGGACGTGTGGGAGAAAGGCATCTCAGCCCAAGGTCGGTACTTTTCCCTGTCTACATTCCATCGCGCGATGGTGGGCTGCACCGCACTTTGGCATTTCTGAATGCAAAACCATGGCTTGAAGATTCTACCAAATAAGAAGTCGCAGTTTGAATTGTCTTTTTTCCATACTGGTGTTTTCCTGAGATTCAGAAAACTTTAACACTTCAACATGGAGAAGAGCTGCATGGTCAAGTCCAGCCCTATTTGATGGAAGACCTGCACCATAAGTAGGCAGTTCTTCAAATCTCCCATTAATGGCACTTTCACACATCACATTTAAAGGCGATCGAGGAGAACGCTTATCTTGGCAGGCAGCTGGCGAGCGCATCAGGCCTTGGTACGGTCACAAAGTTCATGGTGCAGTGCAATAGTGGACAGATCTTTTCATGATCCTTCAACATTTCACTCAAATGTTTCATTTCATCTGTTAGCTTTCCAATTTCTCTTTTCAGGGAGGTATTTTCTTGCTCAAGACACTCATATTCCTGGAAGGAGAGGAAAAAAAAAAGCCTATTCATAGTCAAAACATTCTTTTCAGTGCTTCCACCCCGAGTATATTCGTGTCACTGTAGAAAAACAGTGTGGTTTCTGATTACAATGTGCAAAACACCAAGAAAAGAGATGCAGCCTGGCTGCTGAAACAGGGCAAGCACTTTACGATCTGTGCCCTGACCATGCTGAGATTTCTTTTGTGACCCCAAAAACCAGGAGATGCTGCTGGCCCTCAGGGTTTCCCAGCAGCCCAGGGGTGTAGGCGTAGGTGGCTGCCTCCCCATGGTGGCCTCTTTCAGCCCTGGGCCACCTCTGCTGGGAAGGGCTGAGCAGGGCATCTCTGTGCTGTCAGAGCAGAGGAAATGAAAACACCGAGTGCAGGTAGGTGCTGGGAAAACCCAGTGCCTGGCATTGCTGGTGAGGAAAAGGCAGCCCCTGCCTTGAGCCAGTGCAGGCAGAGGCCGTTTGCCCAGGGGCTGGTTGAGATGGACACCTAGCACAAGCACACTCCATACCAGCCTGGATGGGGCTTGTAGACACCTGCCCAGATGCCCAGGAACTCAAAAGCAGGAGGGGAGCTTCACACCAGCTTGTTCCCAGCCCCACTTTGTCACCAGAAGGCCTGACCACTGCCCTGGTTATTCTTGACCCAGGCTGCTTTTGAGCTAAGGCTTCTCTGGCAATGAATAAGCTGCTATTAACTGCAGGGGAGTTTTGAGATACTCTGCAGCATACATCTGTGATGGATGTGAGACTCGTGTGTCACATTTTTTTGATAACTGCATGTTTCAAGTGTCCCTGCCATCAAGACTTCTCATCCCAAAATGAAGAGAGCTAGAGGTTCAGAGCCAGCCCACGGAAAACCTGCAGGTGTCTGCACCTCGCTGCTGGCCTAGGGCTCGACACTCACCCACTCAATCTCACCTCCCTGGGAAAGCTTCAGAGCAAACTTCAAAGCCTACACGTGCCATAAAAGGGCTGTTTATCAGGCAGCAAGGAGAACCTCTCACGCAATGCTCCACTGGGCAGCCTGGCACTGCCTCTGCTGCCCTTTGCTGCAGCAGTTTGGATCCCCTTGCCATCTATCACACTCTTCCACCACCTCTCATCCACAGAGTAAAACAGGCACAGTCCTCCTAATACATTATTGTAGCCAAACTCCAGCCAATTGTCCATCCCTGACTCTGGTTCTGCTCACCTCTGGTTGATCCAAACCCCATGGGGTTGGGTTTTGGAGTGTGTTACTCTTCCATTGCTCTGTCCCATTTTCAAGGATGAAACTATCAAAATTGTTCTTGCTAAGAATGAATGCCTATTCACCCAGATCTGCGTGCACCTGGGAAAACCTGCATGCCCAAGAATGAAGATTCCCAGCACCACCAAGATACTCAAGTCCAGGAGGAACATTAGAGAGGCTGCAGGATGGCACAGTGCCCAGAAGCGATTCCACAAAAGCCAGGGGTTACTCCTGCACCTGGCTTTCTCAGGTGCTGACTCAGAGGAGATCTGGGAAAAACCAAACCCAAAACTCCCCACACTGTCCCTCTTGGCCTCTGCTGATCCTTCCACACTGAGAAAGAGAAGAGCCTCCACCAAAACTCCTGAGCTGAACAACTGACTCAGCCACAACAGCTCTGCAGCAGCAGAACTAACACTTACCCCAAGCGCCTCAGCTACACCAAAGCACTTATGTGTGAGGCAACATCCAAAACCAGAGAAAGGGGATTCCTGTCCTCCAGCATTTGCACTGGGGACCAGAGGAAACTACACTA
This sequence comes from Mesitornis unicolor, assembly GCF_000695765.1. NCBI lineage: Eukaryota > Metazoa > Chordata > Aves > Mesitornithiformes > Mesitornithidae > Mesitornis > Mesitornis unicolor. The sequence goes on from NW_010177275.1 coordinate 38,081, forward strand.
CATTGTGATATTGAGAGGTATTAAGAGTTTCTGGAAGAATCAGTTACTTTCATGTTTTTTTGGAAACACCCACTGTTATTAATCAGAGCATACATGTATAGCAGCCAACCAAACCGAGCTTGCACGCTTGGAGGTTTTGAAGTTCCTAAGAAGCCTTTGCAACTGGGTATTTCTGTCTCACACCATAGTTTTAGAATTTACTTAAGCCAGCACTGCCACTAAGCAGCATGGCCCCCTCCTCCTCCACCACCTCCTCCTTTGTAAAGCAGTAAGCATTCGTCCTCTGCCATAGCAAAGGTGACAAGCTTAACACTAATCCAGAGGCAAATGGGTCTGTTTTAGCCCAGAGGAGCCCTGGGATTCAGCTCACTGCATGGTCACAGGCACAGCAAAAGAGGGAGGGTGACAAAAGGACAGGACCACGTCTCTATCTGTCTGGCGGCATCACCGATGGCAGAGCTGCACTGTCCAATGTGAGCATCAGTGTTCGGGAGTTCCCAGAGAGGCACCCCACAGCATGCCTGTCTCTGCCTCACACCCGCAGCTCTCTGTGCTGGGTTAGTGTGAAGAGCGACCCACGCCTGCTTAAGAAGTCCCATCTATTGTCAAGTCCTGCACTTGGTACCCAAGCCGTGCCTGCAAAACATCAAGTACCCATTCACCTCATGAAGTTTATCTGCTTTCTGAGTTTGCTTCTTCCTGCTCCTCTGTGCAGCAACTCGGTTTTTTTCTCTCCTTCTGACTTTCCTGTCATCTTCTTCATGACTCTGGAAGACATAAGCCAGAAACATCTTGCTGCGTTTTCAGATGCACATGGAGACTCCCAAAGTCAGGCATATAAGGGTTATGAGCATGAGCACATAGTCCCAATTTCATAGCACCTAACCCTGGCCTCCCACAGCCCGCACGGTGTCTGTGAAGGGCTGCACATCCCCTTACCCCGTGCACAGGTGGGGCCAGAGGTGGAGGGGTGGAAGCTGCCAGAGGTGCCTGGGGAGTGCCGTGGGGCCCTGTGGGCACTCGCTCTGCTGCTGCTGAGGGAACCTGGGCACCTCCGTCACCCACAGCGAGGACCTGTGTTTCTGCTCTGCTCAACAGGCAGCATTTTCATAGAATCACAGAATCATTTGGTTGGAAGAGACCTCTAAGATCATTAACCACAGCTGTCAACCCAACACCACCATGCCCACTAAACCATCTCCTGAAGTGCCACATCTGCACGTTTTTTGAACACCTCCAGGGGTGGTGAATCAACCACTTCCTTGGGCAGCCTGTTCCAATGCTTGACCACTCTTTCAGTAAAGAAATGTTCCCTAACATCCAACCTAACCAGGCCCTGGTGCAATTTAAGGCTATCTCCTCTCATCCTATCACTTGTTACTTGAGATAAGAGACTGACCCCCTCCCTCCTCGCTACAACCTCATTTCAGATAGTTGAAGAGAGCGATAAAGCCTCCCCGCAGCCTCCTCTTCACCAAACTAAACCGCGGTTTCCTCAGCCGCTCCTCACAAGACTTGTGCTCCAGATCCCTCATCAGCTTCATTGCCTTTCTCTGGACAGGGACACCTGCCTGGCCCCAGCGCGGAGGAGGCTGCGGAGATAGGAGCGGCGCGGACGAAAGCCGGGCTCCCACTGCCGGCGGAGCAGCCCCGCTCCCCTCTCGTCGCTTCTCACGGCGGGGGAAAAGCCGCTGCCCGGCTCGTGTGCCGGTAGCAAGGAGCTCTCCGCGCTCGGCCAGCGGTTCC
>NW_010177276.1:0-1011 GCF_000695765.1 Mesitornis unicolor
GGGCCGGGACAGCTATCCCGGGAATTTGGGCGGCTTAAGGATGGGAGCGCGGGCTGCTGCGTAAGAGCCACTTGAGCCCTGCTGTCGCCTTGCGGGATATCGCGTCCCCTTATCGTCCCGTGGAGGGAGTGCTTCTCACCCCCTCCCCCTCCGCGGCCCTACACCCCTTCGCTGCTGGCTGCGGTTGCGCTGGGATGTAGCGTGGGATGGGTGTCACTGGGCACCACCCCTGGGGTGCAGGGTGTTGGGGAGAGGTGCCCTGACCTGACTGTCCAGCTCTGCCTGCTGCCAGCTCCTTATCCAGTCTCTCCTGTGCTAGCCCCCGCCGTGGAGCGGCATGGGAACTTGGCACCCCCCCTCGGCCAGGCCAGCCCTATCACCTCAGACGAGGAGTACCTGAGCCCCCTGGAAGAGTTCCCCGAGTCTGGCACCCCCCAGCACCGACCAGCCATGAAGCTGCAGCCTAGAGCCGAGCACGGGGCTGCCCACAGCTTCCTGGAGAGCACCTTCAAGGCTGCGCCCTCCTTTGAGGTGAGCTGATAACCTCCCTGGAACCTGGCCTTCCTGCCTCCTGATCTGGGGTGCTCCCAGCATCCAGGCAGCCTTGCACCCCATCAGCTCTCCTGGTCCTCCATGGGGAACACTTGGCCCTGGGTGCAGATGCTTGCTGCTCTCTGACTCCTGCTTTCCCAGGTGGCCCTCTTGGACCAGTCGGTGCTGGAGGGGCAGGATGTCAGCATGAGTGTCCGTGTCCGTGGGGAGCCCAAGCCCATCATTTACTGGTGAGTCCTGCTGGTCTCTGGGTCACAACTGGGCAGGGAAGGAAGGGATGGGCGTTGTGACTTCCCCATTTGGAGATGGCCAGCTTGGAGCTGTGGTCCCAAACAGAGTTGGGGGTGGAGGAGAGGTGGGATTTTGGGTACAGCCAGGCTGGGCATGCAGAGCCAGGTGTGACTGTGCCCATCTGCCCGTGTCCTGAGCAGGCTGAGGAACCGGCAGCCAGTGAAGTAC
>NW_010177276.1:1042-1994 GCF_000695765.1 Mesitornis unicolor
GCGGTGAACGGCGCCCGCCGACACCACGCGGAGGAGGCAGAGGGGACGCGGGGGCTCTTCACACTGCACATCCTGGCAGCAGAGCGCACTGACACCGGCTTCTACACCTGCAAGGCTGTCAACGAATACGGCACCAAGCAGTGCGAGGCCAAGCTGGAGGGCAGAGGTAAAGCTCCCTGAGCGCATACCCCCTGGCCCCGAGGAGGGGCCCTGCATGAGCTGTGTGGGGAAGGGGCCACTGCAGACCCCCCTTGGTGGTGCTGCGGGAGAAGGGGACAGGGCAGCTGTGCCGCAGCGCAGGCGAGCACAAGCTGGGAGCAGGAAACTGGAGCTGCGTGCTTGGAGCTGCCTGCAGAGGCTGGCCCTGCTGCAGAAGGCAGGTTGTCCTGCTGCCCCATCCAGATGTGCCGCTCCACAGTCTGGAGTCCCGCTGCCCAGCTGTGCCAGGGCCCCCCCTGACCCAAAGCCTGCTGCTCACCACAGCCCAGCTTCACCCCCCCACACCCCACGTACCCACTGCTGGGATCACGGGCTGCTCCTGTCTGTGCAGGGAGGGCACTTGCCCTTGGTGGCCCTGCAGGGGACCTGTCCCCCTGCCCTGCCATGCTGACAGCTCCCTCCCACCCTGCGCCAGGCAGCCTGCAAGCTGCGTACTGGGCACGGGGCAGCTTGGAGAAGTCCCCTCCTTGCCTGTTACCAGTGATAGCCCAAATGCACAAAACTGGGCTATTCAGACCCCTTCCCTTGCTGGCCCTCCCCAGACCTGCTGTGGTCCTCCTAGGACCTCAATATATGTGTGCAAATGGGATGGGAGGGGGCTCGGGACTGAGGGCCAAGCTCTGCCTGGCGTCCCCCGAAGCCAGGGAAGGAGCCCATGGGGACATGTGATGCTGCCTCCCTCCTCTTGCCCTTTGCTGTGTGTGCCCTGCTCCCCCCAGCCCTCCCTGCTGAC
>NW_010177277.1:0-776 GCF_000695765.1 Mesitornis unicolor
CCCATTGTCACCTCATTTTTTGGGGTCCCCCGTTGTCACCTCATACTTGGGGTCCCTCCCCCCCGTTGTCACCTCATATTTTGGGGTCCTCCGTCACTTTATACTTGGGGTCCTCCTTCATCCCCCTCATCTTCAAGGTCCCCCCGTTGTCACCCCGTACTTGGAGTCCCCCTGTTGTCCCCCCATATTTGGGGTCCCCCCTCATTTTTGGGGTCCCCACTTGTCCCCCTTATTTTTGGGGCCCCCTTGTCCCCCTGTACTTGGGGTCCCCTGTTGTCACCCTGTACTTGGGGTCTCCCCTTGTCCCCCCCATCCCCAGGCACAGGGGACAGGGCCACCGTGTCCCTGTCACCGTCCCTGGGTTGTGGAGCCCAGTTTGGGGGTTCGGGGAAGGGGAGCCCCCAGAATTGCCCTAACGACCTCGTTTCATAGGAGAAACCACGTTAATCGTTCCCGGGAGGAGGAGAAGCTCGTTAAGAAGCCGCTCGTTAAGCGGTAATGACCATTGCTGGGGTCAGGGAGGGACTTGGGGACACCTCTGGGGACAGCTGTGACCCTCCCCTCCTGAGTGTCCCCTGTCCATGATGTCCCTGTCCCCCAGTTCCTGGGGTCCCCCCACATTGTCCCCCTATGCCAGGGGGTGACCAGGACCCCCCTTGTCCCTTGTCACCCTGTCCCCAACCCCCCACCCCATCCCTTGTCACCTCTGGGGACAGCTGTGACATCCCTCCCTATCCCTTCTGAGTGTCCCTTGTCCATGATGTCCCTGTCCCCCA
>NW_010177278.1:0-447 GCF_000695765.1 Mesitornis unicolor
GTTCTGGCGCCATCCGGCATCTCTGAGGTAAAGCCTTAACGGAGAGAGAGGGGGAAACAGCCCGGCCGCCCCGGCTTCCTTGAACGCCTCATCCGTGGAGTCAGCCCGAGGATTCCCGTGCGAAAACGGGAACCTGCGGCTGCTGCTGGCTCTGGTACCACAGCTCCCGTCCCAGGCGGGCTTTGCTCAGGTTTGGTGGTTCCTTACCAACCTCGCTGAAATTAGGTGAGGGAACCCGGCCGCCGCTGCTGCTCGGTGGCTGGCACGGGCCTGGTGGGTGACATTTAAACAGAGGGAGAAATCATTGGCGATCACACGAGTTTTGTGGTATTTGGTGCTCGTCTCACCCTCCCGGTGCGTGGAGGCAGGTGGTTACGTGGGGTTCTCGACTTTCGCTTTTTAAGGGCAGAAGAAAATGCGGCTCTCGGGTTTGGGTAGAAATCTTTG
>NW_010177278.1:529-805 GCF_000695765.1 Mesitornis unicolor
TACGCCTGTAACGTCCGAGAGAGCGAAGTTACTGATGAGACGGGGGCTGTATCACCGCGGGCGCGGCGTGGCACCCAAAGTTCAGGGGGACGAAAGGCCGTGAACACCTGCGGCGAAGGGGGGGGAAGGGAAGTGCGGCGTAGGACGAGGGTCCGAGCTCGCCCATGGCCGCGGTGTTAGTGACCCCTAATTAACGGGCAGGGTTTAATTGTGGCTTACGCTGAGGGCGGCCTCCGCCTCCTACCGGCGCACGGGGGGGAGGCGGGGCGGGCGATG
>NW_010177279.1:0-224 GCF_000695765.1 Mesitornis unicolor
TGGGGGTCCCTAAAGGATCTGGGGGCTCCCTGAAGGATTTTGGGGGTCCTTAAAGGATCTGGGAGGTCTCTAAAGGATATAGGGGCTCCCTAAAGGATTTGGAGGTGTCCTTAAAGGGTTTGGGGGTTCCCTAAAAGTTGGGGGGTTCCCTAAAAGTTGGGGGGTCCCCTAAAAGTTGGAGGGTCCTCAAAGGATTTGGGGGATCCCTAGGGATTTGGGGGGTC
>NW_010177280.1:0-210 GCF_000695765.1 Mesitornis unicolor
AACATCTTGTAAGAGTGTAAGTGCGGAAATCAGGTACGCCCCTTCTGGCATGCTCCTCCCATGCCTGCACTGGGGCTGCTTGCCATGCGGGGGTGCTGCTTACTTTGCACCTGACGTCCTGCTCAGGGCTGGCTGGCACTCACAGTCCTCTGTGGAAAATCTTTCTCTGTGGCTTCACATGGTTTTTACCTGTCTGGGTTGTCCGGAGGG
>NW_010177280.1:682-2061 GCF_000695765.1 Mesitornis unicolor
AGCCTCGTTAGGGCCCGGCACCGTGGGCATCCATGGGGACTCGCAGCTCTACTTCCTCACCTCAGGTGAGTGATCGGCACCCTTCACCAAAGTCTCTGCCCCACTACAGAGGTGGCAGACCTGGGGGGTTGGGGTCTCCCATCCATGCTGTCCCCTCCATACTGCACACTCTACCCATCTGAGCCGCTTACCGTCTCCTGTCACGTCTCTCTGTGCCAAACCCTTCTCTCTCTCCCCTGAGACCCTTCCTGCTCCTCTCCTCTCCATCTCTCCCACATTCAGGATCTGCGCCAGTGCCTCCTAGTCTGGACCAGCAGTGCCCCTACTCCCCTCCTGCAGCTCCTCTCCATCCCTCCCTGAGCCTGCCAGCCAGGTGAGAGGAGGTAGTTCCCTGATGACACTTTCTGCCATTCCCTGCAGCTTTTATGACCATGGTGCTGATTTTTCTTCACACCTTCTGGGGGATCCTCTTCTTCCATGGCTGTGAGCACCGGCGCTGGTGGGAGATTGCAGCGGTCGTTGTCATGCACCTTGCTGTTTCAGGATCGGTGAGTAGGTGGGAGTGGAGCTCTGCATGAGGACCTATATTTGGGGCTGGCCATGGTGTGTTCTGATCCCCATGCTGAGGGGGATCAGCCTTTGGCACTAGCAAAGCAGTTGGGCTGGTGGGACTTGCAGCCTTTCACAAGCCGAATCCTGGAGCTGGTGTACCCTGTCCTGCTCCACTCATCGAGGTGGTGACACTGCCACCCGTCCTGTCCCCGTTCTCTCCCACCCACTCACCCCTCCCCTCTGCTGCCTCTCTCCTCAGACATTCTGCAACCCCCTGTATGTGGGCAGCCTGGTGCCCTCCTACCTGCTGATGGCCGCTGCCGCTGCCTGGGCTTACCTGCTCTCGGGGGGATCTGCCCAGAACCTGCGGCGCTTCCTGCTCTGTAAGTCCTGCTCCATAAAAAGGGGATGGGAGACCCTAGGGGTCCCTCTGGGGGTCCCTCTGGGTACCAGGGCTGGTGCTGGGGTGGGGAGACGGCATAGCCAGGGCTGGAGCAAGGGCACCATCCCCTTGGCTGCCAGACTGGAGGAGATGCTGGGTTTCAGGGCCATGGTCAGGTTGTTGCCTCTCCTGGGGAAAGTGGATGGGGTAAGGAGTCCTGTGAAAACTGACCCCCTCTCCTCTTCATTCTCACAGGTCTACAGAGCGGAGCCAGCCCCCAGCCGGCATCCTGAGGCCCCAGGGGATGTTCCTGTCCCCAGCTACCCCTGCCCTCCCCTCCATCCTGGCGGCAAGAGTGGCCGTCACCTTCTCTGCAATATCTTTTCTCCTGGACTGAGGGACCCTGGCCAGTCCTGATGGGGCAGGCACTGGGATCTGGCTGTGG
>NW_010177280.1:2081-18821 GCF_000695765.1 Mesitornis unicolor
CTCTCTGATGCCCCTTTGGGAGCCCCTGAAGAACAGCTCAGTTCTGGGGGACCTGGCTTAGCCAGTCCCACCACGAGCAGAGTCCCAGTTAGCCTGCCTGGGTAGGATGCTACCTTGGACTGCCAGAGACCTGGGCCCAAAGAAACCCATCGCTTTGCCCCCCTGCCATGGAAGACATGCCCTCCCCTGTGCTGGGGTGTGGGACCCGCATCGCCTCACTGTAGGGTGAAAGAAGCAGCTTTGCAAGGTGCTGCCGCACTCTTGAGTTGGGGTGACCGCTGTGGTGTTGCTTTCTCTGCCTCTTTGCCCAGCCTCGCTGCCCTGGGAGCCCTGGCTCTGGTGCTGGATGCAGTAGCTGCACTGAGCTGGCATCCTGGTGCAGGGAGGATGGTGCTGGGGATGTGAGGGCACTGATAGCACCCAGGGTGGGGGAAGGATGGGGAAAAAACGGTGCCCAAAGGGTCCAGCGCACATGGAGGGTGGTAGAGGGCTCAGGAGGAGATGCAGGCCTGCAGCTGCTGCCAGCACAGCTTGGGGAGGGGGTTCAAGGGGCCAATCCAGTGGATCATTGCCTTCTCCTGCACTTGGGGATATTCAGGCAGCACCAGTCCTAATGCTTTACCACAGGCTTGGGAGGGAGAAGCTGCCATTTGGCACAGGGCTGAGAAGGCGGTTTTATCCACAGTGGGCTTTTATACCAATAAAAAGAAATACCACAGAGAAGCAGGGCTGTGTGTGGTGAGCAGTGCTGCTGCGACTGGAGCAGGGTCTGGCAGCTGCAGATCGCGGTTGCCTGGAGGTCTTGCTCCTGCTCTGTCCATCCTAGCAGAGGCTGGGTTTTGGTTACACTGCTTTTGGGGTGGAGGCTGCTGAGAGCTGGAGATCTGCAGGTTCCTCCTCTCCCAGACCTGACCTGTTTCTCTTGATTTTGGTGTGGCTGTAGAGCTCCCTGGGGCTTGGCTCCAGCTGCAGGGGAGCCACCAGGAAAAGCGGGAGGCAGCTGTAGGTTTGAGACCGCTCCAGCTACACTGGAGCAGGAGGGGAGCTGGGTGGGGCCTGGCCAGCGAGGAAGCAGCGGTCCTGCCACCCTCAGCTCTGCCTTTCTCCAGCCTTACCAAGCTGCAGCTATGTTTTTCCAATGCTTTGCACAAATAAGAGGAGGAAGATGTCCCAGAGCGATGGAGGGCAGGGCCAGGCGGTGCAAGGAGCCCTGTGCTGCTTGCTCTGGAGCTCTGCCTGGGGCACAGAGGCCAATGCTGTCTCTGCTGGTTGGGAAGCAGTCCCTGTGCACCCTTTTCCGCTGTAGGTCCAGTTCCACTGGTGCCTTTTCCTGCCCCACAGCTTTGCACAAGGACAGCAGAGACGGCTGGTACCATGTGAGACTTTTACTTTTTTTTTTTAATACATTTTAACCTTTTTTTATAACAAAAATACCTGCTGGGGCCAGATGCTGCCCCTGGCAAACAGTCCGTGTGGGCAGGCCCGTGTGACTCAGGGCTGCTGGAGTGCTGGCCCTGCCTCAGCCTGGGGTGGGAGTGAGGGGAGCTGGGGTGCAGACTGTGGGACTGGCGCTCATGCAGTGTTCTCAGTGGTGGCTGCAGTGTAGATCACCTTGGATTTGGTTGGTGAGTCCAGCCTGGTGGGGAGAAAAGAGGGGCAATTTTAGAGCAGGCAGTGGGGCTCTGCTAATCCATCTTGCTGCTTGAGAGACCAAAAACCCCCTTCTCATGCCACCTCCCAGGCCCCCTACTCCTGCAGCTCCCCATCTCTCACCGTGTATTCTGGCTGCGGTGCTTGTAAATGTACAGCAGGAAGGCCAATGCTGTGATGGCAAAGAGCACCCCGAAAAGCACAGCCAGCACATCCCCTGCAAGACAAGCACAGGCGCTTTACACTGGGGCTGGTCCCTTGTTGCTATCAGCCGAGGGAGATGGGGCAAGGCTGGAGCAGCCTGGTAGCCCGAAGGCAGGGGGAACAGAAAGGCAGCAGCCTTGGTTGAGCACGCTTACCTGCGTGAAATGAAGAGCTGGAGTGTCCTTATGCAAAAAAGACAAAGAGACAAGAGGATGAGAGCCAGTTGCATGGATGCTAGGGCAGCCCTGCAAACCCACTGTGGTTGCCTGTCCTCCAACCTCAGCAAGTGGCTGCCAGGACCTCCCTTCCCAGGCAGGTACACTTCCCCAGCCACCCTCCCCTCCTTCGGCCCAGCCCTTCACCTACCTCCTGCTGCTGAGTCGTCACTACCTGCAAGAGAGACACAGCGCAGTCAAGAGGTTGCCCAAGGTGTTTGGGAGGGGCTGTGTCAAGCCTGCACGGCTTCAGGCTGCCTGTGAGTGGGCAGGGGAGACCTGCCAGATTCCCAGCAGCTTGCAGCATCTTGCTGCAGGAAGCCTAGCCTTGACACCCCGCCAGAAACATCGAGGGAAGGGAAAATGAAAAGGAACCCTGAACCACAGCCCACACAAAAGTCTTGCTGAGCCCAGCCAGAAGCTCCTGCATTGTTGCTGCCACTGACTGGGAAGTAAGGCAGACAGGGTGCTGAGCACCATGGCATCCCATGACTGCACCAAGCCCCACAGGAGACCCCAGAGAGGGGCATGGGATGAGCCCTGCAGGCAGCAACCATGGAGGCAGTTGCCTGCAGCAAGATGGTGAGCAGCTCCCCAGGAGGAGGCAGCCACTGCTAGTGGCAGAGCACCCAGCACAGGGATGACTTGGTGGCCCTACAGGCTGGGCTGGAGCTGAGCTGGGCAAATATTTACCCGTGGTGACAGCGTGGCTGTTAAACAGCGGCATTATCATCTGTACACAGCTCAGGTATTGCACACAGACTGGCACTATCTGCGCCTTCACCCAGCACCCAGGGGCAGGAGCGGCTCTCCCGAACTGGGGGTGAACCCAGCACAGGGATGACTTGGTGGCCCTACAGGCTGGGCTGGAGCTGAGCTGGGCAAATATTTACCCGTGGTGACAGCGTGGCTGTTAAACAGCGGCATTATCATCTGTACACAGCTCAGGTATTGCACACAGACTGGCACTATCTGCGCCTTCACCCAGCACCCAGGGGCAGGAGCGGCTCTCCCGAACTGGGGGTGAATGGGGAACGATCAACAAGCATGGGCACAGGACGCACGGCTGCAAGCAAAGCAAGACGTGACCCCACAGCACTGCACCTCAATGGCCCCAGGGCTAAAGCAGGCAGTTATCAGCATGGAGATGGGAGAAAACCCCAGTAACCCCATGCACAAAAGCCAAGGGACTCAGTAATCTCATCCAGGAGTACTGGGACTTGGTCCTGGTACTTCAGGAATAAGGGCTTTGTGGCTTTGTTGCTTTGTTAAAGTGAGAGTTGTCAGATAGAAAAGGCAAATAAGGAAAGGAAAAAACGAAAGAGGTGAGGTGGGTAACCTCCCCCTCACCCCAGCCTCGGTGGCTGGAGGCTTTGGAACAGCTTCTGCAAGAAAGTGGTAAAAGAAAGGCTTGGAGGTAAATGGAAAATACGATAAAGTATCTAACAGGTTTACCAAAGATAGAGCATGCCAGCCTAACCTGATATCCTTCTTTGATAAGTGATACTCTAGACAAAGAAAATGCGGTAGATTTTATCTCTCCCAACTTCAGTGAAGCATTTGATGCAGTGCCACATGGGAAACTGCGAGCCAGGTTGAAGACCACGGTGATTAAAAGCCTGCAGCCACTAGTGATGGTGAAGGGAAGTGCTTTGCACTGCGGTGTGTGGTTGCCCAGGCATTGCCTGAGGGCCTGGGACCAAACCTGTGTGCTGTTCCTGTTAGTCACCTTGACACAAGGTGTAAGAAAAGCCATCAAAACAGAAAAGAAACAGGATGTTGGACAGAAAAAAACGCAGTGGCCTTAGAGAGCAGCAACAGGCAAGAATTCGGTGATAGAAAGCGATAGTCACACTTGAGGGTTAACAGGAATTTCGACTCATTGCTAGAAACCACCAACACAAGAAAGGCCTTCAAGGAGGCACAGAGGACGAGCAGATGGAGATGTGTTGGGTCGGGGGCTGTGCACCCAGCCAGGGTGGCTGCCTGGCCCCACAGCACAGCCTTTGGGAGGGAAATCCTGCACTGCCCTTCCCACGGGGCTTGGCAGTGGGGTGCTCGCTGCAGCTCCTACTGAATTTCACTATTAAGTTTGGGGATGAAGAAGCTAGTTGGGATGATAGGACCTGTCTGGTTGCCCTTGACCATACATCCCTTAGCCTCACTACTGTTATATCTGCAAGACCTAGTATAAAATGGCTTCTAGAAACTAATCTTCCACTTGCCAAAGTAAGACAAATGCATAAATGGTGGAGAGCAGGACCTCAAGACCAGCACTGCTGTAAGCCACCCATGCAAATGCTGCATTTCCAAAAAAGACAGGAGGCCTTGACTCCTGCTCCTCACCCCATCCCTGCATCCCCACAGCCAGGCGCAGCCTGAGCGTGCTCACGAGTGCCTTACCAGAAGGCAGGTGCTTCACTGAAGGGAGGGTGGTCTGGAAACTCGACAGCACCCGCCGTCCGTTCAGGTCCTGCACCATTCGGTAATTGTTCAGCAGAGGTTTGCTGTCATCGTGTCTCAGGCTCATCACCAGCATCGACATCTGGAAAGGAGAATGGTGTGAGCAGAGCTGAGTGCATCTCACCTTCAGGAGCTAAGAGAGCTCCAGGAGAGTAGCATGGTTGGTGCACGCTTGCAGGGAGCGGCTGGGCAAGACCCAGCGTGGAGCTCATTGCCCTGACAAACCTGGTCATAAGAGAGCAGCAAGGTCTGGTTGAAGATTGTCCACTTCACTGTCTGGTAGCAGGGGGGGGTGGTCAGAGAGCCGTTGTAGTGGAAGTAGTGTTTCAAGTTGGCAGGCAGCAGACCTGCAATGTTGAATCCAGGCACCAGGACTTCCTCACCTGGGAGAGGAAACACCATGGGAGTGAGATGGGGGCAGCCTTGTGTAGGACAACAGGCAGGATCAGCATGGAGACCATGGACAGCCTGACACTACATGTGCTGGGGTCCACCTTGCACTGGAGAAAGAGCAGCAGCTTTGCCATGGAGACAGGGAAAAGCATATGTGAGCAGAGGGCACCTTAGAGAGCCTTTTCTGTACAAGCTGTGCAATGCTTCCCTTCCCACATATATAAGGTAAATACTTGCTGCAGCTTCTCTCTGCTGTGCAGCGAGTTTCTCTGCTGGGCTGCAGCCTCTGAGACAAGTACTAGGTGCGACAGGACCTTACCTTCTCTTTGTATTTTGTTCAGATGCTCAAGTATTTGCTGATAGTATGGGTTCTCCCTTGGCCCAACCTGCAACATAGAGACCGCACAGTAATGACAAGCCCCAAGGCCGAACGGAGACCGGCTGATGATGGCAGTGCCAGCAGGGAGAAATCACTCCCTGCGAGGGTCACTCTGTCCCAGTGACAACTCCCTCCCATCAGGGCTGTCTCCTCTTCTCCCCAAGAACATTTGCACCTTTGTCCTCAAAACTGTGTCTGACTCTGCCTACCCCAGTTCCACCCTTGCACTGCTCTTGCCCAGAGCTGAGCCACAGGACTCACCTCCAGGAAGGCTCCCAGTACAGCCAGGCCATCCGGGTGGACCATCGCCTCGTTAAGGCTGTCATACTTGGTGTTGTAGTGGACCACATGGATCTGGAAGGAAAACGTATGACCCTGATGCAGGAAGGGGACCTTCAGGAGGTCTCACCCCCGCAGGGCTCCAGCCTGCTGGAGCAAGGGCCTGGAGAGACATGCACCCATGCTGAGCACCCCTCCTAGGCAGGGAATGTGCTGGTAGGACCAGGAAAACATGCTGCTGTGAAGCAGCAAGCGTGAAGGTCTGCCTGCAGTTCACTTCTGCAGTCATGGACAACAAACCAGCACTCTGCCCTAAATACTGGGGGGCCGTACCACAGAGTCAGTCTCAGCTTAAGGACAGCAGCTAGAGAAGGGGAGACAGAACCAGATGGAAGCTGACAGAGCAGGAGGACAGTGTGTACAGGGTAAACAGTCCCCACATCTCCGAAGCAGACTGCTCACAGCCGCCCTGAGAGCTGGCTCCCTGAGCCTGGGGACCAATGCAGCTCCAGCTCCACCAGCCTCGGACCAGGCTGGCAGCAGGACAGCCCTCCAGCACCTTCCCAGCACTGGGAGAGGAGAGGATTCACCCACTGGGCTCCTTACCTCCGCAGCAAAGCGGTGACCGTTGACGGTGTGCTCCGAGCCGGGTCCCCATGGCGAGCCCCAGTGCAGGTGGAGCTGCACAGCTCGGTACTGCTGGGCATAGCCGCCAGTGATGGCCAGCGACTCGGGCAGCTCGAGGAGAACTGCGGAAGCAGAAGGAAGAGGTTGGTCAGTAAATGATGAAGCCCAGTCCATTCCACAGGAGACATCAATTCACCCTAGGCTTGTGGAAATGGGCCACAACAAACAAACGTGCTTTCCATCTTTCATGAGGATATGGGCAGGCCAATACTCAGAGCCGTGCCCATGTGGTAGGGTTCAACTTTTGTCTTCAGGTGGTAGGACACCCTAGTGAATACATCAGCTTCAAAAATAGCTGCTACGAAAATGCTGGAAAGTGTTATCCAATAATTTTTTCAGTAAGTGAGAATAAAATAAAGAGACTGTGGACAAAATTCATGGAGAAAAATATTAAGAGTGGTGAACAGCTATGAGAGCAGGGCAGCTGGACGGAGACAGATGCAGTGCTTGGCGAGCTGGGACATTTCAAATGAAGCAGTCTGTGAGTGTCTGACAGCACTGGAGCTGGTGGCATGGAATCTTTTGAAAGATTTTGAATCTTTTGAAAGCATTTAGAGCTAAAATTTTGCCTCTTTGGGTGCAGCAAACGCATACTTGGTTTTGTCTTTTCCTTCAGTGTGTTTCAGGCAGCTATCCTGGACTCATGTAGAAGTGTGGCAAATCCAAAAGCTGAGTTACCTGGACACATTGTGGTCTAGATTACTGGGAAGTAAGGTGGATTGTGAACTGGCTGAAGGAAAGAACTCAGAGAGTTGTTGTCAGCGGCACCAAGTCCAGTTGTAGGCCTGAAACTAGTGGGGTTCCCCCAGGGGTAGGGACTGGGACCAATACTATTCAACAGATTCATCAATGACCTGGACAAGGGAACAGGGTGCACTGTCAGCAAGTTTGCTGATGACAGAAAACTGGGAAGAGTGGCTGACACTCCAGAAGGCCGTGCTGCCATTCAGCGAGACCTGGACAGGCTGGAGAGTTGGGTGGGGAGAAACTTCATGAAATTCAACAAGGGAAAGGTACTGCATCTGAGGCAGAACAACCCCATGGATCAGTACAGGATGGGGGCTGACCTGTTGGGGAGCAGATCAGGGGAAAGGGACCTGGGGGTCCTGGTGCACAGCAGCTGACCATGAGCCAGCACTGTGCCCTCATGGCCAAGAAGGCCAATGGCATCCTGGGGTGTATCAGAAGGGGGGTGGTTGTAGGTCGAGAGAGGTTCTCCTTCCCCTCTACTCTGCCCTGGTGAGACCCCATCTGGAATACTGAGTTCAGTTCCGGGTCCCTCCGTTCAAGAAGCACAGGGAATTGCTTGAAAGAGTCCAGCACAGAGCCACAAAGATGATGGAGGGAGTGGAGCATCTCCCTTCTGAGGAGCGGCTGAGGGAGCTGGGTCTCTTTACCTTGGAGAAGAGGAGACTGAGGAGTGACCTCATTCATGGTTATAAATTTGTAAAGGGCGAGTGTCAGGAGGAAGGAGCCAGGCTCTTCTCAGTGATGTCCAATGACAGGGCAAGGGGCAACGGGAGCAAGCTGGAGCATAGGAGGTTCCATGTGAACATGAGGAAAAACTTTTTCACTGTAAGGTTGACAGAGCCCTGGACCAGGCTGTCCAGAGATGTTGTGGAGTCTCCTTCTCTGGACGTGTTCCTGTGTGACCTGGTCTGGGTGATCCTGCTCTGGCAGGGGGGTTGGACTGGATGATCTTTCGAGGTCCCTTCCAACTCCAACCATCATGTGACACGAGGCAAAAATATCAGGAGTGTCCTTAGACCCTGAGAAAGGCTGTTCTATCCCTCTAACCACCTTTTCCTCATGTTTAGTATAGACTTTTTTTCTTCTTCCTCCTTTATAGGTGAAGTGTCCTTTAGTCACATCACCAAAGTAGGGCACCGATTTGGGGTTAACCACGTAACAGGGCTGTGATGAGTCATTTGTCCTCTCATGTTCATTGCCACTGTGTTCAGAGACACAAAACTCAAATACAGGAAGTGGGAGAGTGCTTGTTCCCTGGAAGTTTATCTGCTATTACATTTCTTTTGTATATCTAAATCATTGCATTCTTTTCACTAGCTACCTGAGTCATTTTCAGGCCTTTGTAAAAGCTTACACAGCATATATGCTTTATGTTACAAAGAGGAGTAACTGCACAAACTTCTTACTGGACTTGCAACTTTTTATTTATTTATGGCTTTTCATAAAACAGACTGGTCATTGCCAGAATAAAAAAAATAAAAGGCATCTTATAGGCATGTGAGAAACTGCTTCCCCCCACCCCACTGAAAATTCTCGGACTGCTTTTCTAAGCACCAAGCAACACCAGATGCCAGGGTGTCTAAAATAGCAACTACTGAGCTCAACGAGTTTAACTCTGCAGGCACGCTAGGGCAGGAGGCCACAATATAAAGCCCCGTGCATACATGGCGCGGCTGATCGGACCATGCACAGCGAGTCTGACCTGTTGAGTTTGCTGTATACACAGATTAGCTCCATCTTGCTAGGGCTTGTGTCAGGTCTTATCACACCGTCAGCAAGTTTTTAAGTCCCTTTCTTAACCACCTTGGGGACTGGCAGACACCAACGTGCACAAAACAGCTTTGTCCCAGAAAAAGCTGGTAGCAACCAGGACTCACCATCCTGAGCTGTGGGGTGGTGAGCAGGAAGGAGATGTGTTTTTCCTCAATACCTGGCATAGGGAGACTGATACTAAAATAATTTGAACAAGTTGTGTCCAGGCTTTCAAAAAAAAGTTCTAAAATGGGGGAAGGGAAATAAAGGACCTATAAAAATTTCTTAAGATCTTGAGATAGCATCCTGAAGCACAGACTTAAAAGAACTTGGTCAACATTGTGTCCTAAAGGACTAAGAGGCAGGTACCTTAAAGTCTAAGTCACATCAGAGACTGACTAGTCCTTTGAAACTGAAATGCAGGGGAGGAACCAGTGACTGCAAACCTGCATCAGAAATACCAGCAACACATTTTTAAAGTAAACATGGGTTTTAAATTCCTGGAGTGAGCTCCCAAAGGCAGTGAGTAGCAATTTCTCCATCTGGTTTCTCCTTTCCAGCCAGGAAAGCACATGTAAAGGCCTGTAAAGGCTCCACAGCCCAGTGCTTCTTTTTTGACCTTGCAGGCAACATGGCTGCAGCCTGCAAGAGATTTCTCTTCCCAGAGCCCAGGGGAAGGGCATCAGAGCAGCCCAGTCCTGCGGGGAGAGGCTGAGTGGGCTCTGCTTATGCTCCAGCCTCTGCCTGTGCCATTGCTCCCACCTGTGTGGCCGTTGTTCCTCAGCCTGAGCTTCTCCTTGACGGGCAGGCTGTATCCAGAGAGCTGGATCGGCCGCAGCTCGGGGCTGAAGATGGTCTTGGCCGTCTCGATGTTGATGGGCGACTGCATGGTGCCCCTACAGTCTGGGTATTCCACGCTCCAGTGCTCCAAGCCTAGTGTGAGGAGGAAGGGGGGGAATGCCAGTGAGACCACCTGGGCAAGGAGCCTGCCAGAAAAGAGGTTTGGTGGGTGGCAGGGAAGGGGACAGGCACTGCCCAGGGAATAAGACATGCATGTAAGGTTAGTTTCCATCAACTTAGCTTGGGAGCAGCTCTGTGCCACCATGTGACTGCATTCAGCTGTATCAGGAAAGGTCTTGCAGTATGGTGAGCTGCCAGGAAAGTCTATTTTTGGGGTGTTTGGGAAGAGTGTGAGAAGATCATTTACAAGCGGACTTGGCAAGCCAGGAAGCTGCTGCTCTGCAGCTCATCACACGCTTGCTGCCTTGCACAGCCTGGCCTTTGGTAGGTATTGACCCACCACTTCACCCATGCTGCTGCTCAAGTGAGGTACTGCAGTGCCCACAGACACAGGTCTGACGAGTTAACACAGCTGTTAACTGCACCAGTACAGCACCAGTACAACCATATGGCTGGGGTGGCTGCTTAACCTGCCACCTCTTGCCAGTGCCACAGCTGGGATAAGCACGGCTGATGCCTCAGAAACTTCCCCTTGCAGTGTTTCTAGCATGTCTTGGCCCCATGCAAACCCAGGCTCATTCCCAGCCCCTCACAGGACCTCCATAAAGATGGAGCTGGGCATTAGCAGATCCAAGCCAGCCCCTGGTCCCAAGCAGAGTGATGGTGCTGTGGCCTGGTCCACCACTGCAGCTAGACAGGATCTGTTTGTGCTAGCACTGCAGTGATGCCCATCATGGGTGCTGTGGAGAAGCCCTCCCAAGCCATGATGGGAGGGCAGGGCCTGGCAGGATGGGGTGGAAGGGTGCCAGAGGATAGAGGTGAGGACACAAGATAATCCCTGAGCAGGTCAAAGTCCAGCACAGGCTGCAATTCCAGCCTGGAGAGCCCAGCCTGCTGCCCCGCTTAGCACAGGATCAGGGGAGCTTCTGTTCACTCCCTGCCCCGAAGGGCATACTCCCACACCCTGAGGGGGCTGTGGAAACCCTCGGCAGAGCCACCACTTCCTGCTCAAATCAAAATAACCCTCAGCTCTCCAGTCCATCCATGCCCAGGTCCGGGCATCGCTGGAGCATCAGGTTCAGGCAGGAGGGAAAGGTGAGCCGTGGAGTGCACGCAGGAGCCCTGTAATCATTAACCACGGCTGGCTCAGGCCCAAGGTCTGCCGGGTGGTAGGAAAAAAGCAGGAGTAACTGCAGGGTATTTACCTTCATAGCTCCAGTGACTGTGGCCAGGACCTTGAAAAAAAAACAGAGAAGAAAACCACATGAATGGAAGGGAAAGGTTGGCAGCAAACACACCTCTGTCAGGCAGTGCTCCCAGCCCTGACAGCAGGTCTCTGGGCTCACACTGCTTCCAGGCCCCCTCCACGCCTCCACTTCCCCACTCCTCTCCCTGCCCTGTTGAGGGTGATGCTCGCAGAAGGTACTGCCTCCTCTGAGCAGGGCCAAGTCTCCTGCACGCATCGGCCAGAGGGAAAACACCGGGGTTTGACGCTTTGTTATTATCCTTATAATGGAAAAATCACAGATATTGGCTTCCGTCACTGAGCAGCTGTATCAGCACTCTCACAGCTACTCCAGAGCAGCCAAAACCTCCCTCTGTCCCAAGACAAAGCCCTTATGAAGGCAGGTCTGCAGCTTCCCTGCTCAGGGTTCATAAGCCAGAGCACCCAGGGAAGTGGCTGTCTTGGTGGCACTCTTTTCATGGAGTGGGTGTGTGGAAGAGCAGCTCCCACACCGTGAGGAGTTTGGGCAGTGAGATGCACTGCACCGCACAGACACGTTCCTCCTGCTGGGGAAAGCAGCCCTGGGACTCACAGCAGAGGAAGTAAATGAGCACCAAAGCCTTGTCTTCCTTATCAGAGAGTGCCCCTGCCATGGGGACATATTGCTGCAGGAAAACATGCCAGACCAAACACCCAGCTCCTATCCCGGCAGCCTGCTACCCCAACTCCTGACCAGGCAAATTCCCAGGCAGAGCTACAAAGGAGTCCTACTACATGCAAACCCTTACCCTAGGACAAGCAGGGGGAGGAGGGGAGAGCTCACGCCAGGACCTCTGCACACCACATGTCGCCCATGGGGCACACATTGGCCATGGCAGAGCAGGATGCACCCTGGTGTAGAAAACCTCACCATGCCCTGAGCCTTGCACGGCTGGGTCCTCAGTGTGCAGATGTAGAGAGAGCAAAGCCGTCCTAGGGCAGGTTCTGAGGAGGTCCACACTGGTGGACCACTGCTCCACACACCAGTTCTTGCACCATCACTCCTCCACTGCTGCCAGCAAAGCCCATGCTCCTGGCATATCACTGAAGCTGGCCTTAGAGGTGCCCCAGACCCTCTTTGTAGATGCCCCATATCAAACATCTTGGCTATCACCAGCCCTTTTACAGGCAACCAGCTCCAGGCAAAGGGACGTGGGGCTTCGATTTGCCCCAAGCAGGGAAATGTGGCCGATAAGGATTATGCCCCTGCCCTGACTGGCACAACAGGTAATTCATGGGCTCCTCCTTTGACTTGTCCTCACCAGCACATTCGTCAGTGCAGACAGGCTGTTGGCTCATTCCAGCCCACGAGGGCAGGAGCAGAGGGGTGACGGGGCACGGCAGGTTTGGGGTGAAGGGGTGCATGCACCCAGCAGCAAGGGGCAGCATCTATACCTGCTTCCGTCAGCTTTCTGGGGTGCAAGGACATGGAAGAACATTTAGCAGGTGCAGTCCAGCCCTGATACCATCTCTGTCCTGTGGTGGGGCCAAACACCCGGTCCTTGCTGCTGACAACAGCTCTTGACAGCCACTTGCTATTAATAGGAGCAGATTCCAGCTCAGGGGTGAGAAAGGAAGAGGCGCACTTTCCCAGGACCAGATGTCCTATGTGAGACCCCAAGCCCAGCGGGATCCTGCCCTCCTCTCAGCAAGGATCCAGGCATGGGCGCTGCTGGGGGCCACTGGTGCAGCTGGAGCCCTGGAGAGCAGATAGCGATGGCAAAACCAGGCTGGGAAGGGCTGGAGGGTGCTTAGGGGCACCAGGAGTCAAAGAGATGGGAACAGACCTCGGGGCTCCCTCCAGCATCGCCAAGTGACTAATCTCTGCTGTGCTTCTGGTGCTCAGGAGTGATGCTTGGGAGTCACTTGCCCAGGCACAGGGTGCTCCCAAAGGCATGTGCTTCCTGGACAGGATTTCCCTCCTGCAGCATGATGGTGCCTATCAGCATGAGGAGCCCCGCCAAGGGGGATTGGCATTGGGGCAGCGCTGGCACAGGTAAGGGCTGGTGTGTGGTGCTTTGGCTCACTGCACATGCCTCAACCGGCATGGCCCGCCCCAGCACCCCACTTTCTGCTCATTTCCAGGGGCTCTGTCTTGACAGAAAGCAACTCGAACATCGTGTCGTGAATTGAGCAATAGCACCATGCTGGCACCTGCCCTGCTGTGTCAGCACCATGCCACCCACCCCAGGCTCCCACGTTCCCCTCACAGCCGAGGGGGCTCCGGACCCTCCTGACAGACTCTCACCAGCTTTGAACACCCTGAAGGCTGCAGCTGGATCCAGGAGTCAGCCTGACCCATCCCAACACAACAGACTTCCCCAGTGGGTCTCTTGGTATCAGAGCTAAGAGCACCCATGAGCACCTCCCCATGTGTTGAAGCCACCCGAGTGTGTTTTCCTGTCCCGTGGATCTGGGTGCAGTCACAGCACAGCCAGGCCACCCACTCGGGGGGAGGCATCTCACAAGCTCAGCTGCGCAGGGTTGGGCCCCCTTGGCACATGCACTGAGCGCTGCAAGAGAGCATCGAGGTGAGCCCTGCCTGGGCTCTCGGCATCTGCCCCGACCTTGGCATGGCTCAAAGGATACTGCAATACTCCGGTCCCTTCCACTTGGGGGCATTAGCAGTCTCGCAGCCCTTTGTCATGAACATTAACCCACTGCCCTGCCCAAATGTCGATTTGCATAATTTCAGTCTGCCTCCCACGCTCCCCGCTGGAGCACGTCTTCTTCTTCCTTGGAAAGCCGCAAAACGTGGTCCCAGGTCTCCTGCTAAACTCCTGCCGCTCACCACAACAGACATAGATGCACCTCAGCAGTGGATGCTGCAGCTCCATGCATGCCCTGAGCACCCACAGCCCCGGCATGGACTGCAAAGCACTCCCAAAAATGTAGGGGGAAACAACCTTGCTGCTGCGATGAGCACACTGGGAGATAACACACAAGAAGAGGAATCCTTGCAGGAGTCCCAGCAGGAAAAAGTAGTAGTAGGATACCAATGGGAGCTGCCTGCTTTTGCAGGTGAGAAAGCCTTCGTGCTCAGCCATGCAGAGCCCCTTCGGTCCCGCTGAGCGCTAAACGCCACCCCCCTTCCCCCAGCAGCTTGCGACCCAGACGAGTTCCCCCCTTTCGCTCACTCCCTCCTTCGTGCTTTCTCCCCCCTTTTCTCACTCCCTCTCGGCCCTCCCATTTTGGCAAGCACTAGCTCCCTTCCCTCCTTGACATCCAACACCATCTAACAACACTTTCCTGCCGAGCTCAGGCAGACGCTGCCATTGCCGGCGTGCTGCTCCGCATGTCCTGCAGCCCGGGAGGAAGGGTAGGAGCAGCTTTCGGCAGGGTGAGGAGCCAGCACGACCACAGGCTGCTGGTAATCCCACAGAGGAAAGGCACCAATGCAGCACACTGCTCCTAGGAGATCTCACCACGGGGATGGACCATGCACCCAAGGGGCTCAGGATCATTTGCACAGAGCAAGAGGCACCCCTCCTTGGCAGAGCCAGGCAACAGGGAGGAAGACCAGAGGATCTGCCTCCTCCATCCTTAGCATTTCACATTTTAGGGAGTACTCAGCCTGAAGCTGTTGCAGGGCACCTGAAAACACTGAAATGCATGTGTTGTTCACAGCATGGATGCTGCCTGGCAGCAACGCAGCCATCAGCACTGCCCGCTTGCCCTGAACTCCAGCAGAAGTTCAGTGGCTCGTGTCTGGCGGACAGGGCAGCGGTGCTTGCTTCTAGGTCACACATCCTGCTCTATTATCGGCTGGGCACACGATGCCACAGAGAGCACTGGGATCTTGCCAGAGCCTCCTCTCCCTGCTGGTGTCCAGTCCTGGGTCAAAGCCCTGTGGGATAAGGCCAGTTCACAAGGGGATGCCAGGGCAGGACCACCTTGCTGTGCCCTCAAGGAAGAAGCCCCTGTCTGCAGATCAGTCACAGGCTGTGGGGGGACCAGTGGAGCTCATGGCCCAGAGAAGAGGGAAAGTGGGGTGTTATTGCTGATGGTCAGTGAGCCAGGAGGTACCAGGACATGCAGAGATGCAGAGCATAGTCCCAAAGCAGGGACCAGCCACAGCAGACAGGTCTCAGCCTAAAAAACACATGTGAGCACCATTTCCCTTAAAATCAATCACCTAAGCACAGCACCTGTGCTGTGCCACTGTGCTTACGCTGTCCACAGCCAACTTCCCAGGCCAGTCTGTGGCAAGCATGACACAGACACATGGTCTGGGCACACAACCCGAACATCTTTCTGCCAAGCCCCACAAGGACTCTCTGTGGATGGGCTGTACCTCCACCAGCACAGCTCTGATTTCTCCAACCAGACACATACACCATGTAGCACCCAGGTTCTTTCAGCCCAGGACACCACCACATGCGCTGCCCATGGGGGCACTGATCCCTCCCAAGCCTCACTGTATTAAAGCCCTTTTGTGTTTATAAACTTTGACCCACTGCAAGCCTTTGGGATCAGCCTTTAATCTGCCCCTGGCAGCACAAGTCACCTCAGGGATTGTTCTTTGTGCTCCTGGAGGAGGATCGGTCAGGCTGTGGGGCCCAAAACTTCCCCCCAGAGGGGTAAGAGTTTGGGTGGAGGAAGGTATAGGGCAGGCTTTACTCCAGTGCACTCCCTGTGAACGCAAGTGCCCCAGCAAGTACCAGCGGAAAGAAGAAACAACAGCAGAGTGATGCAGAGAAAGGACCATCCCAGCAGAAGGTATAAAAATGGGGAAATCCCAGGGGACGCATCAGTTCTCGGAGCTGGGGAATAAGACGAAGAAGGGGTATTAGGGGAGAGAAATGGGCTCAGCTGGAGGACAAGGACATTGGGGAATGAGCAAGAGAACATGGAGCGCAGGACAGGTCTGGATTGGAGAGAGAGAGGAAACGGGATACAGCGAGAAAGGGAGTTATTGTTCCCAATCTGTGACACAGGACCCAGGTCTTTGTGCAAGACAGAGGCTCCTCAGAGAGCAACCCCATGGCAAAGCCCCAGTGAGAACCCAGCCCTGGCTTGTGCCGAGTGCCCAGGGCTGGGGGGCCACCAGTCCTACCTGATGCACAAGCCTCGAGGAACAGGGAACCTGGCAGTGGTGCTGAGACATGCAGCTTCTAGTGCCTGGCTGGAGCCTTGGTGGGTACCAGCCAAGACCTGCTTCCTCATGGGACTCCAGCCAGACCTTCAGCCTCTAACACTGGTACTATTTCCTACTTAACTCCTTGCCACCCCTCACCTTCTTTTCCCATCTCCATCCCAGTCTCCTCACTCACCCATCCCAAACCCTACATAGCGCCCAGTCGCTTGCTGCCAGCGCACCACACTGGTATGCCCAATGCCTGACTCCCTCCCACCCTACTGAGTTACTTCATCTCTGTGGCAAGGACCATCTGCATCCTCATCTCTATCCAGTGTTCAGCCTGGTAAGAGCAGCTCTGGTAAGGAATGTGATTCATTGCAATAACAAAAGCTGCTCCTGGCACCAAAGTATCGCTGGTCAGTACCACAGGACAGCTGTCCTAGCACAGGTCAGGGCTACTCCTTACCAGAGGCAAAACCAAGGACACGCTATGAGGCTGAGCCCGGGAAACAAACCCACAGGCAAAGCTGGAACGAGGAGGGTAGCCAGAGACAGGAACATCCCAGCACAGCAAGCAGCCCCACGCGACCAAATGCATGGTGGCACTGCCCCAGAAATCCCTGCTGAGTGCTGGCAGCACCAAAGTCCTCAGTCAGAAAAGGAA
>NW_010177281.1:0-799 GCF_000695765.1 Mesitornis unicolor
TTAAAAGAGAAGGGATGATGTGTTCTGGTTTAGTTCTACACTGTTTTTCATTTTCTTTTCCTCGTATTTTCTTTATGCAGTTGTATTTAAAAATATGTCATTTAGTGACTGTTGTTTGGGAAATGTTGCCAGGTATGGCTGTAGGTTTGGGGATTTGTCCAAATCCCATTAAAGTCAATTGAATGCAATGACTCTGCTAGCTCTCAATGGGGATAAATTGTATTCTTTGTGGAGTTTGCAGGGGCTGGCCAAGTGATATCAGCATTTTAATTTCTGTACGTTTGTGTATGATTCTTGCAAGGCAATATACTAAAATTTTGAAATCTGAAATTCCTTCTATTGCTTCTGTTTAGTTCAAAATCTGTAAGGTGCCAAGCACAGCCAACTGTGCTAACAAAAGGCTGTCACAGGAGTCTAGCTACAGCCAATAGAACTCACCTTCTGCACTACATTTTAACAGCTTTTAAGTATGTGATAACATGAAATTTAAAAACAGATACATTGTTTTCATCAGCCACAGGTGATGTGTAACACTGTGCTCTCCAAGCGTGACAGCACAAGAAGAGAACATTCCTGCCTATGTAACAGAATAAATGAATGTTGGGAAGTTACACACTATTTGCTTTAGTTACTGTGAATGTAATGCGTTGTTACGGTGTCAAGCGAGTTGGTGGATTCCTGTTGTTGTGAATTAAGCAGTGATAATGAGACAATTGCTTAGAGTTAAGGTATTAATTATTTAATTACCGAAAAGAAAAAGACGTTACGTGTGTGGAAACACTCCTGCATTTTCATGGCA